>NC_060184.1:78853930-78916430 GCF_021184085.1 Oncorhynchus gorbuscha | reverse complement strand
AGCTTTTTTTGTTTCTGGGTTTACCTCCTGGTATGAGGCAGTAGGTATACCCAGTTAGTTGTTAGTGCAAATTTAGTAAGGATGGTTTTGGGAAACCGCTATGAAATTTAACAATGTGGCTACGAAGGTTCTAACGATGAACTTAGCCTTGAGATGCTTTCGGTAAAGAGGAGACAGAGTAGCAGCTTGAGCCCCACCCTCCTCAACATTTATATAAATTAATTGGCGAGGGCACCAGAACAGTCTGCAGCACCAGGCCTCACCCTACCAGACTGTGAAGTCAAATGTTTACTGTTTGCTGATGATCTGGTGCTTCTGTCTCCAACCAAGGATGGCCTACAGCAGCACCTAGATCTGTCTCCAACCAAGGACGGCCTACAGCAGCACCTAGATCTGTCTCCAACCAAGGACGGCCTACAGCAGCACCTAGATCTGTCTCCAACCAAGGACGGCCTACAGCAGCACCTAGATCTTCTGCACAGATTCATCCAGACCTGGGCCCTGACAGTAAATCTCAGTAAGACCAAAATAATGGTGTTCCAAAAAGGGTCCAGTCACCAGGACCATAAATACAAATTCCATCTAGACACCGTTGCCCAAGAGCACACAAAAAACGATACAAACCTTGGCCTAAACATCAGCGCCACAGGTAACTTCCACAAAGTTGTGAACGATCTGAGAGACAAGGCAAGAAGGGCCTTCTATGTCAACAAA
Source organism: Oncorhynchus gorbuscha (assembly GCF_021184085.1). NCBI lineage: Eukaryota > Metazoa > Chordata > Actinopteri > Salmoniformes > Salmonidae > Oncorhynchus > Oncorhynchus gorbuscha. The sequence goes on along the minus strand of NC_060184.1, from coordinate 78,915,716 downwards.
AGGAACATCCCAATTAGGATCTGGCTAAAAATACTTGAATCAGTCATAGAACCCATTGCCCTTTATAGTTGTGAGGTCTGAGGTCTGGGGTCCGCTCACCAACCAAGATTTCACAAAACTCTGCATGCAGAAGTAAGTGTACAATGTAAAACACAAAATACACGGAGCAGAATTAGGACGATTCCCTCTTATGATCAAAATCCAGATTTATTTGATTTTATTCTACAAGAAATCTTCCAGAACAAAGCCCTCACCTACAGAGAGGTGAACCTGGAGAAAAGCCCCCTCAGCTGGTACGGGGACTCACAAATGGACCCCCCAGAGCCCCAGCACAGCAACACAATAAGACCCAACCAAGTTATGAGAAAACAAAAAGATAATTACTTGAAACATTGGAAAGAATTCAAATAAAAACAGAGAAAACTAGAATGCTATTTGGCCCTAAACAGAGAGTACACAGTGGCAGAATACCTGACCACTGTGACTGACCCAAAATTAAGGAAAGCTTTGACTATGTACAGACTCAGTGAGCATAGCCTTGCTATTGAGAAAGGCTGCCATAGCCTGTCTTCTCTTGAGAGCCAGGTCTGCCTATGTGCTCACTGCCCACAAAATGAGGTGGAAACTGAGCTGCACTTCCCAGAGCCAATCATATAACATGTCTGTATTCTTTTAACATGTTGATGAGTGTAATGTTTACTGTTAATTTTCGATTGTTGATTTCCAGTCTATTTCACTTGCTTTTGGCAATGTAAACATACTTATGTTTCTCGTGCCAATAAAGCACTTAGAATTGAATTGAGAGAGAGGGAGAAGGAGAGAGAGAGAGAGGGCGAGACAGTGAGAGAGAGAGACAGTGAGAGAGAGAGACAGACAGTGAGAGAGAGAGAGAGAGAGAGAGAGAGAGAGACAGTGAGAGAGAGAGAGAGAGAGAGACAGAGACAGTGAGAGAGAGAGAGACAGAGAGAGAGACAGAGAGTGAGAGAGAGAGACAGAGAGTGAGAGAGAGAGAGACAGAGAGTGAGAGAGAGAGAGACAGAGAGAGAGAGAGAGAGACAGAGAGTGAGAGAGAGAGAGACAGAGAGAGAGAGAGAGACAGTGAGAGAGAGAGACAGTGAGAGAGAGAGAGACAGTGAGAGAGAGAGAGACAGTGAGAGAGAGAGAGACAGAGAGAGACAGTGAGAGAGAGAGAGAGAGAGAGAGAGAGAGAGAGAGAGAGAGAGAGACAGTGAGAGAGAGAGACAGTGAGAGAGAGAGAGAGAGAGAGAGAGAGAGAGAGAGAGAGAGAGAGAGAGAGAGACAGTGAGAGAGAGAGAGAGAGAGAGAGAGAGAGAGAGAGAGAGAGAGAGAGAGAGACAGAGAGTGAGAGAGAGAGAGACAGAGAGTGAGAGAGAGAGAGACAGAGAGTGAGAGAGAGAGACAGAGAGTGAGAGAGAGAGACAGAGAGAGAGAGAGAGAGAGACAGAGAGAGAGAGAGAGACAGTGAGAGAGAGAGAGACAGTGAGAGAGAGAGAGACAGTGAGAGAGAGAGAGACAGAGAGAGAGAGAGAGACAGAGACAGAGAGAGTGAGAGAGAGAGACAGAGAGACAGAGAGAGAGAGAGACAGTGAGAGAGAGAGAGAGAGAGAGAGAGAGAGTGAGAGAGAGAGAGAGAGAGAGAGAGAGAGAGAGAGAGAGAGAGAGAGAGAGAGAGAGAGAGAGAGAGAGACAGAGAGAGAGACAGAGACAGAGAGAGAGACAGAGACAGAGAGAGAGACAGAGACAGAGAGAGAGACAGTGAGAGAGAGAGAGACAGTGAGAGAGAGAGAGACAGTGAGAGAGAGAGACAGTGAGAGAGAGAGAGACAGTGAGAGAGAGAGAGAGACAGTGAGAGAGAGAGAGACAGTGAGAGAGAGAGAGAGACAGAGAGAGAGAGAGAGAGAGACAGAGAGAGAGAGAGACAGAGAGAGAGAGACAGAGAGAGAGAGAGAGAGAGAGAGAGAGAGAGAGAGAGAGAGAGAGAGAGAGACAGAGAGAGAGAGACAGAGAGAGAGAGACAGAGAGAGAGAGAGAGAGAGAGAGAGAGACAGAGAGAGAGAGAGACAGAGAGAGAGAGAGAGACAGAGAGAGAGAGAGAGACAGAGAGTGAGAGAGAGAGACAGAGACAGAGAGAGAGAGACAGAGAGAGAGAGAGAGACAGAGAGAGAGAGAGAGACAGTGAGAGAGAGAGAGACAGTGAGAGAGAGAGAGACAGTGAGAGAGAGAGACAGAGAGTGAGAGAGAGAGACAGAGAGTGAGAGAGAGAGAGACAGAGAGAGAGAGAGAGAGAGAGAGAGAGAGAGAGAGACAGAGAGACAGAGAGAGAGAGACAGAGAGAGAGAGAGAGAGAGAGAGACAGAGAGAGAGAGACAGAGAGAGAGAGACAGAGAGAGAGAGAGACAGAGAGAGAGAGACAGAGAGAGAGAGAGACAGAGAGAGAGAGACAGAGAGACAGTGAGAGAGACAGAGAGAGAGACAGTGAGAGAGACAGAGAGAGAGAGACAGAGAGAGAGAGAGAGACGGTGGTTTTGGAGAGATAACGCATATCCCAATTCTAATATCCACAGTGTGCTTAACCCTACAGTACATTAGACTCCCGCTCACCTGGTCCAGAGTTGGGAATGGAGGGCGTAGGCACAGCCATGGGAATGCCAATACTGCTGCTCCCACTGTTCTCCCTGCTGCCACTACCCCCACTACTACCACTAGAGGGTGAGGGAGAGAGAGAGGGAAGGAGAGAGGGGAGGAGAGAGAGGGAAGGAGAGAGAGGGAAGGAGAGAGAGGGAGCAGGGGAGAGAGAATAAATAAACATTTCATTTAGAGCGACCTGCAGAGGGGACAGTAGGTATCAGGCAGTGTCCTATTCAGAATCCTTCAGTCACCTGGGAAACCAATCAAACCTGACCAGAGCTACAGCATGTACACCGAGTGGACAAAACATTAGGAACACCTGCTCTTTCCATGACATAGACTGACCAGGTGAATCCAGGTGAAAGTTATGATCCCTTACTGAGGTCACTTGTTAAACCCACTTCAACCAGTGTAGATGAAGGTGAGGATACGGGTTAAAAATATATATATTTTTTAAGCCTTGAGACAATTGAGACATGAATTGTTTATCTGTGCCATTCAGAGGGTGAATAGGCAAGACAAAATATTTAAGTACCTTTGAACAGGTAAGAATGGTCAAGAAATGCAGCGCTGTTGGGTTTATTCACGCTCAACAGTTTCCCGTGAGGAGGAGAGGAGAGGCTCTACTATGACTATGTGATCCAGTGAGGATGAAAAAAGGTGAAAGACAAACCGCAGTGAGTTCTAGTTCCATCACTCCTCCTCCCTCGCCCGTCTCCAGTTCCATCACTCCTCCTCCCTCGCCCGTCTCCAGTTCCATCACTCCTCCTCCCTCGCCCGTCTCCAGTTCCATCACTCCTCCTCCCTCGCCCGTCTCCAGTTCCATCACTCCTCCTCCCTCGCCCGTCTCCAGTTCCATCACTCCTCCTCCCTCGCCCGTCTCCAGTTCCATCACTCCTCCCCCGTCTCCAGTTCCATCACTCCTCCCCCCGTCTCCAGTTCCATCACTCCTCCCCCCCGTCTCCAGTTCCATCACTCCTCCCCCCGTCTCCAGTTCCATCACTCCTCCCCCCGTCTCCAGTTCCATCACTCCTCCCCCGTCTCCAGTTCCATCACTCCTCCCCCGTCTCCAGTTCCATCACTCCTCCCCCGTCTCCAGTTCCATCACTCCTCCCCCCGTCTCCAGTTCCATCACTCCTCCCCCGTCTCCAGTTCCATCACTCCTCCCCCGTCTCCAGTTCCATCACTCCTCCCCCGTCTCCAGTTCCATCACTCCTCCCCCCCCGTCTCCAGTTCCATCACTCCTCCCCCGTCTCCAGTTCCATCACTCCTCCCCCGTCTCCAGTTCCATCACTCCTCCCCCGTCTCCAGTTCCATCACTCCTCCCCCGTCTCCAGTTCCATCACTCCTCCCCCGTCTCTAGTTCCATCACTCCTCCCCCCGTCTCTAGTTCCATCACTCCTCCCCCGTCTCTAGTTCCATCACTCCTCCCCCGTCTCTAGTTCCATCACTCCTCCTCCCGTCTCTAGTTCCATCACTCCTCCTCCCGTCTCTAGTTCCATCACTCCTCCTCCCGTCTCTAGTTCCATCACTCCTCCTCCCGTCTCTAGTTCCATCACTCCTCCTCCCGTCTCTAGTTCCATCCTCCTCCTCCCGTCTCTAGTTCCATCACTCCTCCTCCCGTCTCTAGTTCCATCACTCCTCCTCCCGTCTCTAGTTCCATCACTCCTCCTCCCGTCTCTAGTTCCATCACTCCTCCTCCCGTCTCTAGTTCCATCACTCCTCCTCCCGTCTCTAGTTCCATCACTCCTCCTCCCGTCTCTAGTTCCATCACTCCTCCTCCCGTCTCCAGTTCCATCACTCCTCCTCCCGTCTCCAGTTCCATCACACACACTTATTGAATCAGGACTCAGGCAGGTGTGTGTGTGTGTGTGTGTGTGTGTGTGTGTGTGTGTGTGTGTGTGTGTGTGTGGTCGTCTGACATTAAGTTTGATCATGATTTGATCCCTGGAGATAGAGGATGACAGAACAACAGTGGTCTGAACACACAGTTCCCAGGTCAGCTAGAGGATGACAGAACAACAGTGGTCTGAACGCACAGTTCCCAGGTCGGATAGAGGATGACAGAACAACAGTGGTCTGAACACACAGTTCCCAGGTCAGATAGAGGATGACAGAACAACAGTGGTCTGAACACACAGTTCCCAGGTCGGATAGAGGATGACAGAACAACAGTGGTCTGAACACACAGTTCCCAGGTCAGCTAGAGGATGACAGAACAACAGTGGTCTGAACGCACAGTTCCCAGGTCGGATAGATGATGACAGAACAACAGTGGTCTGAACACACAGTTCCCAGGTCGGATAGAGGATGACAGAACAACAGTGGTCTGAACACACAGTTCCCAGGTCAGATAGAGGATGACAGAACAACAGTGGTCTGAACACACAGTTCCCAGGTCAGATAGAGGATGACAGAACAACAGTGGTCTGAACAGTGGTTTGCGAGCGCAAACTATTACGGACTTCAAAAGGGAAGCCCAGCCGTGAGCTGCCCAGTGACATAAGACTACCAGACGAGCTAGGCATGCTTTCTAGGCAAGCAGCACTGAAGCATGCACGAGAGCACCAGCTGTTCAAGACGACTGTGTGATCACGCTCGCCGTAGCCGATGTGGGTAAGACCTTTAAACAGGTCAACTCATATCTCAGCTCTCGCAGTGTGACTTGATGACTCAGGGATTTCAGTGATCGTGCCAGGGGTCTAAACATACAGAGGACTTAAAATAAAAATTAAAATAAACACTTTACACTGCAGGCCTTTAGGAACATGTCTGAATCCTCCCAGGCCTTGTTAGTTGAATGTTGTTATTGACAGTAGTTGGGAGGGGAGCTGTGAAAGCACCTGAACATGATAAAGTGAAGACATAACACTAGAGATGTCAGGTGGGATACAAATTGTGAGGGTTGCTTTTCTTAAATTCAGAGAGGCTGTGAGAGAGAAACATTCAGAGCTGTTGACACTCGTGGAACTACAACGACACAATAGTGTGTGTGTGTGTGTGTGTGTGTGTGTGTGTGTGTGTGTGTGTGTGTGTGTGTGTGTGTGTGTGTGTGTGTGTGTGTGTACATGCGTGTGCGCGTGCATGTGTGCGTGTGTGCGTGCGTGTGTATGCGTCTGTGCGTGTGTGTGAGCGCGCGTGTGCGTGCGTGTGTGTGCGCGCGTGCACGTGTGTGTGTGTGTGCGCGTGCACATGTGCGTGTGTGTGCGTGCACGTACGTGTGTGTGTGTGTGTGCACGTGTGTGTGTGTGTGTACGTGCACGTACGTGTGTGTGTGTGTGTGTGTGTGTGTGTGTGTGTACGTGTGTGTGTGTGTGTGTGTGTGTGTGTGTGTGTGTGTGTACGTGTGTGTGTGTGTGTGTGTGTGTGTGTGTGTGTGTGTGTGTGTGTGTGTGTGTGTGTGTGTGTGTGTGTGTGTGTGTGTGTGTGTGTGTTACCTGTGGGTTCTTTGTCTCTGGTTGAGAGATGCAGTGCATCCGGGGCTCTGCTGGCTGCCTAGTCGAGCAGGGCTGGTCATATAGTCGTTTGGCACTGTGGGTGGTTTCACCGGCTCCAGAGTTTTACAGGGCGTGCTGCGTCTGTTAAAGTCAACCGAAGACAGAGAGGGAGATAAAGAGGAGAATGAACCACAATGAACCAGAACAAAAGCTTTGAGTCGTCTGAATCAGCTTCGAGTCGTCTGAATCAGCTTCGAGTCGTCTGTATAGGCTTTGCACATCTGGATTTGGGGATTTTCTCCCATTCTTCCTTGCGGATTTTCTCAAGCTCTGTTAAGTTAGGTGGGGAGTGCGATAAACAGCAATCTTCAAGTCTTCCTTAGATTTTCGATGGAATTTGAATTTGTCCTTTTCCTGGGCCACTCAAGGACTTCTTCTTCTTCTGAAGCCATTCCAGCATTGCTTTAGCTGTCTGCTTGGTGTCATTATCCTGTTGGAACATAAACCTCTGTGATGTTGCTTGGGGTCATTATCCTGTTGGAACATACATCTCTGTGATGTTGCTTGGGGTCATTATCCTGTTGGAACATAAACCTCTGTGATGTTGCTTGGGGTCATTATCCTGTTGGAACATACATCTCTGTGATGTTGCTTGGGGTCATTATCCTGTTGGAACATAAACCTCTGATGTTGTTTGGGGTCATTATCCTGTTGGAACATAAACCTCTGTGATGTTGCTTGGGGTCATTATCCTGTTGGAACATAAACCTCTGATGTTGCTTGGGGTCATTATCCTGTTGGAACATAAACCTCTGAGGTTGCTTGCACTCTAATGCAGGTCCTAGTTAAGGAGTTGTGTGGCTCCATTCATTGTTCCCTCTATCCTTACTAGTCTTCCCCATAGTACGATGCTGCTGCCACCACCATGATTCACGGTAGAGATGGTGTTAGACGGGTCATGAGTTATGCCTGGTTTTGTCCAGACATAGTGCTTTGCATTCAGGCCAAACAGTTTAAAAAAAATTCTCATCAGACCACTGAATCTTTTTTTTTTTGTGTTATCTTTCATGTGCCATTTTAGCAAACTCCAGGAGTGCTTTCATGTGCCATTTTCACAGGAGTGGCTTCCGTCTGGCCACTCTCCCATAAATCCCAGATTGCTGAAGTGCTGTAGAGACTGTTGTCCTTCTGGCAGGTTCTCAGCCCAGGAAGTCTGTAGTTCTGTCAGAGTGGTCATTGGGTTCTGGGTCACCTCACTCATCGAAGGTCCTTCCTGCCCGGTTGCTCAGTTTGGCCGGAAGGCCAGCTCTAGGCAGAGTCTGGGTAGTTCCATTTCCCACTGTGCTCTTGGAAACTTTTAACACTCTATTCAGACCCCTTGACATAATCCACATGTGGTTGGTTACATTACAGCCTTATTATACATTTCATTAAATAAAACATTTTCCTCAATCTACACACAATACCCCATAATGACATCACAATACCCTATAACAACAAATTGAAAACTGGTTTTTAAAATGAGAAACCCAGAAATACCGTATTTACATAAGTATTCAGACCCTTTGCTGTGAGACTCAAAATTGAGCTCGGGTGCATCCTGTTTCCATTGACCATCCTTGAGATGTTTCTACAAGTTGTGGTCCACGAATCAGGCCTTTATGGTAGAGTGGCCAGACGGAAGCCATTCCTCAGTAAAAGCCACATGACAGCCCGCATGGAGTTTACCAAAAGGTCTCTCAGACCATGAGAAACAAGATTCTCTGGTCTGATGAAACCAAGATTGAACTCTTTGGCCTGAATGCCAAGCGTCACGTCTGGAGGAAACCTGGCACCATCCCTACAGTGAAACATGGTGGTGGCAGCACTGTGCTGTGAGGATGTTTTTCAGTGTCAGGGACTGGGAGATTAGTCAGGATCGAGGGAAAGATGAACGGAGAAAAGTACAGAGAGATCCTTGATGAAAACCTGCTCCAGATCGCTCAGGACATCAGACTGGGGGCGAAGGTTCACCTTCCAACAGGACAACGACCCTAAGCACACAGCCAAGACAACACAAGACTGGCTTCGGGACAAGTCTCAGAATGTCCTTGAGTGGCCCAGCCAGAGCCTGGACTTGAACCTAATCGAACATCTCTGGAGACACCTGAAAATAGCTCTGCAGCAACACTCCCCATCCAACCTGACAGAGCTTGAGATGATCTGCAGAGAAGAATGGGAGAAACCCAAATACAGGTGTGTAAAGCTTATAGCGTCGTACCCAAGAAGACTCGGGGCTGTAATCGCTGCCAAAGGTGATTCAACAAAGTACTGAATAAAAGGTCTGAATACTTATATAAATATTATATTTCATTTAGTTTTTGTTAAATAAATGAGCAAAAATATTTTTGCTTTTGTCATTATGGGGTATTGTGATGTCATTATGGGGTATTGTGATGTCATTATGGGGTATTGTGATGTCATTATGGGGTATTGAACTCCAGTGAAGTCATAGTGAAATCTCAAGGACGATCAAAGGAAATAGAACGAACCGGTGTTCAAGTTGGAGTGTCCTAGCAAAAAGGTTTGAAGACTTGAGATAGTTCTGTTTTATTCATTTTCAATAAATGTGCAAAAAAAAAAAAAACATGCTTTCACTTCATTATTATAGTGTATCGTGTGTAGGTGGGAGAGAAATGTTTTGTTTTTTTTAAATCCATTTTGAATTCAGGCTATAACAACATAATGTGGAATAAATGTATGAATTACATTATGAAGATAATGTATATATCATATTAACAACATAGTAACCTTTTTACAACCATGTCCTCACACTTAAAACGCTCTATACAGTGAAAATCTGTGAAGGAGAATCTATCCAGCTGGACGTTCCCCAGCAGTGACCATGACAGCTAACTGAAATAGAGCTTATCTGTGTTAAAGGCCAGAATTACTGTCTGATTAGTGTTGCATTGCAACTTTTATATCAAAACCGTGTCTGAGTTCCAAATGGCACCCTATTCCCTACACAGTGCACTACTTTTCACTAGAACCCCATTGGTTCCTTGTCAAAAGAAGTGCCCGAACATAATGAAAAGGGTGCAATTTGAGACTGAACCCATGTCAAAGATCAGGATGGCACTAAACTTCCATGTGCACCGGCTACGATTCCAAACTCCCCAAATAGCTGTGCCTCTACTCTGCCTTGTAAACATGTTGACTACAAAATTGTCATCCCTTGTTTATTAAATAAGGAGGCCATCTTACCCCAGAGTTCCACGCCCTGACATGGTACCTGTCATGGGAGGCGGGCTAGGAGGTTTCTGTGTCGGCGGATTGGTCCTCGATAGTGTTCCTCCTCCCCCTCCTCCTCCTCCTCCTCTGATTGGCTGATTGTTTCCATGCTGCTGTTGTGAGAAAATAAATCAAGACATTTAACACAGTGGTAGCATGAAGACTAAGTTGTATGGCAACAGAAATGTGACAGGCTTCCCAGATTCAGTGTTCTTCAATCTTTACCGAGACATTCTAGCTTATTAGCGTATTGATAGCAGGACTGAGTCACCAGGTGCCACCAGGTGAAAACCGCCGGAGTAATTCCAAGAGAGTTTCTGCTCATCACTGTGACATGTTTGTTACAAACACGGCGTTCTACCAAGCATGTAAAACAAGCAGATAAACATAGCCAATAACTAAGGTCACGCCACATAGGGAGGGACTTGAGGTTATACATATTCAGAAGCATACTCCTTTTATCTGGGAAGCCCATACAACAGACTAGAGAGTTATACTAGAGAGTTATACTAGTTATACTAGAGAGTTATACTAGAGAGTTATACTAGTTATACTAGAGAGTTATACTAGTTATACTAGAGAGTTATACTAGAGAGTTATACTAGTTATACTAGAGAGTTATACTAGAGAGTTATACTAGTTATACTAGATAGTTATACTAGAGAGTTATACTAGTTATACTAGTTATACTAGAGAGTTATACTAGTTATACTAGAGAGTTATACTAGATAGGTATACTAGTTATACTAGAGAGTTGTACTAGTTATACTAGTTATACTAGAGAGTTATACTAGTTATACTAGGTAGTTATACTACTTATACTAGTTATACTAGAGAGTTATACTACTTATACTAGAGAGTTATACTAGAGAGTTATACTAGGTAGTTATACTAAGTAGCTATACTAGGTAGTCATACTAGATAGTCATACTAGGTAGTCATACTAGATAGTCATACTAGATAGTCATACTAGGTAGTCATACTAGGTAGTCATACTAGATAGTCATACTAGGTAGTCATACTAGATAGTCATACTAGATAGTCATACTAGGTAGTCATACTAGATAGTCATACTAGATAGTCATACTAGGTAGTCATACTAGGTAGTCATACTAGGTAGTCATACTAGGTAGTCATACTAGATAGTCATACTAGGTAGTCATACTAGATAGTCATACTAGATAGATAGTCATACTAGGTAGTCATACTAGATAGTCATACTAGATAGTCATACTAGATAGTCATACTAGATAGTTATACTAGGTAGTTATACTAAGTAGCTATACTAGGTAGTCATACTAGATAGTCATACTAGATAGTCATACTAGGTAGTCATACTAGGTAGTCATACTAGATAGTCATACTAGGTAGTCATACTAGATAGTCATACTAGGTAGTCATACTAGATAGTCATACTAGATAGTCATACTAGATAGTCATACTAGATAGTCATACTAGGTAGTCATACTAGGTAGTCATACTAGATAGTCATACTAGATAGTCATACTAGATAGTCATACTAAGTAGTCATACTAGGTAGTCATACTAGATAGTCATACTAGATAGTCATACTAGATAGTCATACTAGATAGTCATACTAGGTAGTCATACTAGATAGTCATACTAGATAGTCATACTAGATAGTCATACTAGATAGTCATACTAGATAGTCATACTAGATAGTCATACTAGATAGTCATACTAGATAGTCATACTAGATAGTCATACTAGATAGTCATACTAGATAGTCATACTAGATAGTCATACTAGATAGTCATACTAGATAGTCATACTAGATAGTCATACTAGATAGTCATACTAGATAGTCATACTAGATAGTCATACTAGATAGTCATACTAGATAGTCATACTAGATAGTCATACTAGATAGTCATACTAGATAGTCATACTAGATAGTCATACTAGATAGTCATACTAGATAGTCATACTAGATAGTCATACTAGGTAGTCATACTAGATAGTCATACTAGATAGTCATACTAGATAGTCATACTAGATAGTCATACTAGATAGTCATACTAGATAGTCATACTAGATAGTCATACTAGATAGTCATACTAGGTAGTCATACTAGATAGTCATACTAGATAGTCATACTAGGTAGTCATACTAGATAGTCATACTAGATAGTCATACTAGATAGTCATACTAGGTAGTCATACTAGGTAGTCATACTAGGTAGTCATACTAGATAGTCATACTAGGTAGTCATACTAGGTAGTCATACTAGATAGTCATACTAGGTAGTCATACTAGATAGTCATACTAGATAGTCATACTAGGTAGTCATACTAGATAGTCATACTAGATAGTCATACTAGGTAGTCATACTAGGTAGTCATACTAGATAGTCATACTAGATAGTCATACTAGGTAGTCATACTAGGTAGTCATACTAGGTAGTCATACTAGATAGTCATACTAGGTAGTCATACTAGATAGTCATACTAGATAGTCATACTAGATAGTCATACTAGGTAGTCATACTAGATAGTCATACTAGATAGTCATACTAGATAGTCATACTAGATAGTCATACTAGGTAGTCATACTAGATAGTAGTCATACTAGGTAGCTATACTAGGTAGTCATACTAGATAGTCATACTAGGTAGTCATACTAGATAGTCATACTAGATAGTCATACTAGGTAGTTATACTAGATATATACTAGATAGTCATACTAGGTAGTCATACTAGGTAGTCATACTAGATAGTCATACTAGTTATACTAGATAGTCTAGATAGTTATACTAGATAGTCATACATACTAGGTAGTCATACTAGATAGTCATACTAGATAGTCATACTAGATAGTCATACTAGGTAGTCATACTAGGTAGTCATACTAGATAGTCATACTAGGTAGTCATACTAGGTAGTCATACTAGGTAGTCATACTAGGTAGTCATACTAGATAGTCATACTAGGTAGTCATACTAGATAGTCATACTAGATAGTCATACTAGGTAGTCATACTAGATAGTCATACTAGTCATACTAGGTAGTCATACTAGGTAGTCATACTAGGTAGTCATACTAGATAGTCATACTAGATAGTCATACTAGTCATACTAGGTAGTCATACTAGATAGTCATACTAGGTAGTCATACTAGTCATACTAGATAGTCATACTAGGTAGTCATACTAGATAGTCATACTAGATAGTCATACTAGGTAGTCATACTAGGTAGTCATACTAGATAGTCATACTAGGTAGTCATACTAGATAGTCATACTAGGTAGTCATACTAGTCATACTAGGTAGTCATACTAGGTAGTCATACTAGATAGTCATACTAGGTAGTCATACTAGGTAGTCATACTAGATAGTCATACTAGGTAGTCATACTAGGTAGTCATACTAGATAGTCATACTAGATAGTCATACTAGGTAGTCATACTAGGTAGTCATACTAGGTAGTCATACTAGGTAGTCATACTAGGTAGTCATACTAGGTAGTCATACTAGGTAGTCATACTAGATAGTCATACTAGGTAGTCATACTAGATAGTCATACTAGGTAGTCATACTAGATAGTCATAGTCTAGATAGTCATACTAGGTAGTCATACTAGATAGTCATACTAGATAGTCATACTAGATAGTCATACTAGATAGTCATACTAGGTAGTCATACTAGATAGTCATACTAGATAGTCATACTAGGTAGTCATACTAGATAGTCATACTAGATAGTCATACTAGGTAGTCATACTAGATAGTCATACTAGATAGTCATACTAGATAGTCATACTAGATAGTCATACTAGGTAGTCATACTAGATAGTCATACTAGATAGTCATACTAGGTAGTCATACTAGATAGTCATACTAGATAGTCATACTAGATAGTCATACTAGTCATACTAGTCATACTAGGTAGTCATACTAGGTAGTCATACTAGGTAGTCATACTAGGTAGTAGCTATACTAGGTAGTCATACTAGGTAGTCATACTAGGTAGTCATACTAGATAGTCATACTAGATAGTCATACTAGGTAGTCATACTAGGTAGTCATACATAGGATAGTCATACTAGGTAGTCATACTAGATAGTCATACTAGGTAGTCATACTAGGTAGTCATACTAGGTAGTCATACTAGATAGTCATACTAGATAGTCATACTAGATAGTCATACTAGATAGTCATACTAGATAGTCATACTAGGTAGTCATACTAGGTAGTCATACTAGGTAGTCATACTAGGTAGTCATACTAGGTAGTCATACTAGGTAGTCATACTAGATAGTCATACTAGATAGTCATACTAGATAGTCATACTAGGTAGTCATACTAGATAGTCATACTAGGTAGTCATACTAGATAGTCATACTAGGTAGTCATACTAGATAGTCATACTAGGTAGTCATACTAGATAGTCATACTAGGTAGTCATACTAGATAGTCATACTAGGTAGTCATACTAGATAGTCATACTAGATAGTCATACTAGATAGTCATACTAGGTAGTCATACTAGATAGTCATACTAGGTAGTCATACTAGATAGTCATACTAGATAGTCATAGATAGTCATACTAGATAGTCATACTAGGTAGTCATACTAGATAGTCATACTAGGTAGTCATACTAGATAGTCATACTAGGTAGTCATACTAGATAGTCATACTAGGTAGTCATACTAGGTAGTCATACTAGATAGTCATACTAGGTAGTCATACTAGGTACTAGATAGTCATACTAGGTAGTCATACTAGATAGTCATACTAGGTAGTCATACTAGATAGTCATACTAGGTAGTCATACTAGATAGTCATACTAGGTAGTCATACTAGATAGTCATACTAGGTAGTCATACTAGGTAGTCATACTAGATAGTCATACTAGGTAGTCATACTAGATAGTCATACTAGATAGTCATACTAGGTAGTCATACTAGATAGTCATACTAGGTAGTCATACTAGATAGTCATACTAGGTAGTCATACTAGATAGTCATACTAGGTAGTCATACTAGATAGTCATACTAGGTAGTCATACTAGATAGTCATACTAGGTAGTCATACTAGATAGTCATACTAGGTAGTCATACTAGGTAGTCATACTAGATAGTCATACTAGGTAGTAGTCATACTAGATAGTCATACTAGGTAGTCATACTAGATAGTCATACTAGGTAGTCATACTAGATAGTCATACTAGGTAGTCATACTAGATAGTCATACTAGGTAGTCATACTAGATAGTCATACTAGGTAGTCATACTAGATAGTCATACTAGTAGTAGTCATACTAGATAGTCATACTAGGTAGTCATACTAGATAGTCATACTAGGTAGTCATACTAGATAGTCATACTAGGTAGTCATACTAGATAGTCATACTAGGTAGTCATACTAGATAGTCATACTAGGTAGTCATACTAGATAGTCATACTAGGTAGTCATACTAGGTAGTCATACTAGGTAGTCATACTATAGTAGTCATACTAGATAGTCATACTAGATAGTCATACTAGGTAGTCATACTAGATAGTCATACTAGATAGTAGTCATACTAGGTAGTCATACTAGATAGTCATACTAGATAGTCATACTAGGTAGTCATACTAGATAGTCATACTAGGTAGTCATACTAGGTAGTCATACTAGGTAGTCATACTAGGTAGTCATACTAGATAGTCATACTAGATAGTCATACTAGGTAGTCATACTAGGTAGTCATACTAGGTAGTCATACTAGGTAGTTATACTAGGTAGTCATACTAGGTAGTCATACTAGGTAGTCATACTAGGTAGTTATACTAGATAGTCATACTAGGTAGCTATACTAGGTAGTCATACTAGGTAGCTATACTAGGTAGTCATACTAGGTAGTTATACTAGGTAGTCATACTAGGTAGTCATACTAGGTAGTCATACTAGGTAGTTATACTAGATAGTCATACTAGGTAGCTATACTAGGTAGTCATACTAGGTAGCTATACTATCTAGGTAGTCATACTAGGTAGTCATACTAGGTAGTCATACTAGATAGTCATACTAGATAGTCATACTAGGTAGTCATACTAGATAGTCATACTAGGTAGTCATACTAGGTAGTCATACTAGGTAGTCATACTAGGTAGTCATACTAGGTAGTCATACTAGGTAGTCATACTAGGTAGTCATACTAGGTAGTCATACTAGTAGTCATACTAGGTAGTCATACTAGGTAGTCATACTAGATAGTCATACTAGGTAGTCATACTAGGTAGTCATACTAGATAGTCATACTAGGTAGTCATACTAGATAGTCATACTAGATAGTCATACTAGATAGTCATACTAGGTAGTCATACTAGGTAGTCATACTAGATAGTCATACTAGATAGTCATACTAGATAGTCATACTAGATAGTCATACTAGGTAGTCATACTAGATAGTCATACTAGATAGTCATACTAGGTAGTCATACTAGATAGTCATACTAGGTAGTCATACTAGGTAGTCATACTAGATAGTCATACTAGATAGTCATACTAGGTAGTCATACTAGATAGTCATACTAGGTAGTCATACTAGGTAGTCATACTAGATAGTCATACTAGGTAGTCATACTAGATAGTCATACTAGGTAGTCATACTAGGTAGTCATACTAGATAGTCATACTAGGTAGTCATACTAGATAGTCATACTAGGTAGCTACTCATGAACAGCTATTCAACACATATCTAGCATGATATCTAAATGATAAGATCTGTTACTAAGGCTCCGATAAGGACGGCTATAGCAACAGTTGGACTAGGCGTGCTTGTACTATGGATTGGTTTCGGCCAATAATAGAAGGAATAAAATGAATGAAAAGGAACACATTTTAAAGGGGTTGAACAGCCTGGCAATAACAGAACTACGGAAAGATGGGTCATGTGACAAACGGGACTTACCTTGGCTTTGAGCCACTTAACGTAGGCAGAAGAAAGAGAGAGAGAGGGAGGGAAAGAGAGAGAAGGCATGTCAAAATGGCCAAAGGACCCGGAGTACAGGAGAGAACCAGTCCAACCACATTATTGCACTGAGTCAACACTTCTCTAGACCTGGGCCACTCAGTGGTTAGATGGCTTTGCACCGCAGCAAAACAGTGTGGGTCCATTGGTTGTTTTAGTACTCTGTCCTGATATCTATCTATCTATAGTATCTATCTATAGTATGTATCGTATCTATCTATAGTATGTATCGTATCTATCTATAGTATCTATCATATCTATCTATAGTATCTATAGTATGTATCGTATCTATCTATCTATAGTATCAATCGTATCTATCTATCTATAGTATCTATCATATCTATCGTATCTATCTATAGTATCGATCGTATCTATCTATAGTATCTATAGTATCTATCTATCTATAGTATCTATAGTATGTATCGTATCTATCTATAGTATCAATCGTATCTATCTATCTATAGTATCTATCATATCTATCGTATCTATCTATAGTATCTATATCTATAGTATCTATCTATAGTAAGTATCGTATCTATCTATAGTATCTATCGTATCTATCTATAGTATCTATAGTATCTATCTATAGTATGTATCGTATCTATCTATAGTATCTATCGTATCTATCTATCTATAGTATCTATAGTATCTATCTATAGTATGTATCGTATTTATCTATAGTATCTATCGTATCCATCTATAGTATCTATCTATAGTATGTATCGTATCTATCTATAGTATCTATCTATATATCTATAGTATCTATCGTATCTATCTATAGTATCTATCTATAGTATCTATCTATAGTATCTATAGTATCCATCTATAGTATCTATCGTATCTATCTATAGTATCTATAGTATCTATCTATCTATAGTATGTATCGTATCTATCTATAGTATCTATCGTATCTATCTATAGTATCTATCGTATCTATCTATAGTATCTATCGTATCTATCTATAGTATCTATCGTATCTATCTATAGTATCTATCGTATTTATCTATAGTATGTATCGTATTTATCTATAGTATCTATCGTATCTATCCATAGTATGTATCGTATCTATCTATAGTATCTATCGTATCTATCTATAGTATCTATCGTATCTATCGTATCTATCTATAGTATGTATCGTATGTATCGTATCTATCTATAGTATGTATCGTATCTATCTATAGTATCTATAGTATCTATCGTATCTATCTATAGTATGTATCGTATCTATAGTATGTATCGTATCTATCTATAGTATGTATCGTATCTATCTATAGTATGTATCGTATCTATCTATAGTATGTATCGTATCTATCTATCTATAGTATCTATAGTATCTATCGTATCTATAGTATCTATCGTATCTATCTATAGTATCTATCGTATCTATCTATAGTATCTATAGTATCTATCTATAGTATCTATCGTATCTATCTATAGTATCTATAGTATCTATAGTATCTATCTATAGTATGTATCGTATCTATCTATCTATAGTATCTATAGTATCTATCGTATCTATAGTATCTATCGTATCTATCTATAGTATCTATCGTATCTATCTATAGTATCTATCGTATCTATCTATAGTATCTATCGTATCTATCTATAGTATCTATCGTATCTATCTATAGTATCTATCGTATCTATCTATAGTAACTATCGTATCTATCTATAGTATCTATCGTAGCTATCTATCTATAGTATCTATCTATAGTATGTATCGTATCTATCTATAGTATCTATAGTATCTATCGTATCTATCTATCTATAGTATCTATCTATCTATCTATAGTATGTATCGTATCTATCTATAGTATCTATCTATAGTATGTATCGTATCTATCTATCTATCTATCTATCTATCTATCTATCTATCTATCTATCTATCTATCTATCTATCTATCTATAGTATGTATCGTATCTATCTATAGTATCTATAGTATCTATCTATCTATAGTATGTATCGTATCTATCTATCTATAGTATGTATCGTATCTATCTATCTATAGTATCTATCATATCTATCGTATCTATCTATAGTATGTATCGTATCTATCTATCTATAGTATCTATCGTATCTATCTATAGTATCGATCGTATCTATCTATAGTATCTATAGTATCTATCGTATCTATCTATCTATAGTATGTATCGTATCTATCTATAGTATCTATCGTATCTATCTATAGTATCTATCGTATCTATCTATAGTATCTATAGTATCTATCTATAGTATGTATCGTATCTATCTATAGTATCTATCGTATCTATCTATAGTATCTATCTATAGTATCTATCTATAGTATGTATCGTATCTATCTATCTATAGTATCTATAGTATCTATCTATAGTATGTATCGTATTTATCTATAGTATCTATCTATAGTATCTATCTATAGTATCTATCGTATCTATCTATCTATAGTATCTATAGTATCTATCTATAGTATGTATCGTATTTATCTATAGTATCTATCGTATCCATCTATAGTATCTATAGTATCTATCTATAGTATCTATCGTATCTATCTATAGTATCTATCTATAGTATGTATCGTATCTATCTATAGTATCTATCGTATCTATCTATAGTATCTATCTATAGTATCTATCTATAGTATCTATCTATAGTATCTATCTATAGTATCTATCTATAGTATCTATCTATAGTATCTATCTATAGTATCTATCTATAGTATCTATAGTATCTATCTATAGTATCTATAGTATCTATCTATCTATAGTATGTATCGTATTTATCTATAGTATCTATCGTATCTATCTATAGTATGTATCGTATCTATCTATAGTATCTATCGTATCTATCTATAGTATCTATCGTATCTATAGTATCTATCTATAGTATGTATCGTATCTATCTATCTATAGTATCTATAGTATCTATCGTATCTATCTATAGTATCGTATCTATCTATAGTATCTATCGTATCTATCTATAGTATCTATCGTATCTATCTATAGTATCTATCGTATCTATCTATAGTATCTATCGTAGCTATCTATCTATAGTATCTATCTATAGTATGTATCGTATCTATCTATAGTATCTATAGTATCTATCGTATCTATCTATCTATAGTATCCATCTATCTATCTATAGTATGTATCGTATCTATCTATAGTATCTATCTATAGTATGTATCGTATCTATCTATCTATAGTATGTATTGTATCTATCTATAGTATCTATAGTATCTATCTATAGTATGTATCGTATCTATCTATCTATAGTATGTATCGTATCTATCTATCTATAGTATCTATAGTATCTATCGTATCTATAGTATCTATCTATAGTATGTATCGTATCTATCTATACTATCTATCTATAGTATCTATCGTATCTATCTATCTATAGTATCTATAGTATGTATCGTATCTATGTACCTACAGTATTTACCTATAGTATCTACCTATCTATAGTATTTACCTATAGTATCTATCTATCTATCTATCTATCTATCTATCTATCTATCTATCTATCTATCTATCTATATATCTATCTATCTATATATCTATAGTATCTATCTATCTATAGTATTTATCTATCTATCGTATCTATCGTATCTATCGTATCTATCGTATCTATCGTATCTATCGTATCTATCGTATCTATCGTATCTATCGTATCTATAGTATATATCTATAGTATATATATCTATAGTATCTATAGTATATATCTATAGTATCTATAGTATATATCTATAGTATATATCTATAGTATCTATAGTATATATCTATCTATCTGTAGTATATATCTATCTATCTGTAGTATCTATCTATAGTATATATCTATAGTATCTATAGTATCCATCTATAGTATCCATCTATAGTATCCATCTATAGTATCCATCTATAGTATCCATCTATAGTATCCATCTATAGTATCCATCTATAGTATCTATCTCTAGTATCTATCTCTAGTATCTATCTCTAGTATCCATCTCTAGTATCCATCTCTAGTATCCATCTCTAGTATCCATCTCTAGTATCTATCTCTAGTATCCATCTATCTATAGTATCTATCTATAGTATCTATCTCTAGTATCCATCTCTAGTATCCATCTCTAGTATCCATCTCTAGTATCCATCTCTAGTATCTATCTCTAGTATCCATCTCTAGTATCCATCTCTAGTATCCATCTCTAGTATCCATCTCTAGTATCTATCTATAGTATCCATCTATCTATAGTATCTATCTATAGTATCTATCTCTAGTATCTATCTCTAGTATCTATCTCTAGTATCTATCTCTAGTATCTATCTCTAGTATCTATCTCTAGTATCTATCTGTAGTATCTATCTATAGTATTTAACAACTGTGACCTAGCCAAGATAACGCAAAGCAGTGCGACACAAACAACAACAACCCAGAGTTACACGTGGAATAAACAGGCGTACAGTCAATAATACAATAGAAAAATCTATATATAGTGTGTGCAAATGGCGTGAAGAGGTAAGGCAATAAATAGGCCAATAGTGGCGAAGTAATTACAATTTAGCAGATTAACACTGGAGTGACCGAGAGCCCTATGGCAGTCAGCTTCATGTCAGACCACATAGAGCCCCCATGGCAGTCAGCTTCATGTCAGACCACATAGAGCCCTATCTATGGCAGTCAGCTTCATGTCAGGCCACATAGAGCCCTATGGCAGTCAGCTTCATGTCAGACCACATAGAGCCCTATGGCAGTCAGCTTCATGTCAGGCCACATAGAGCCCTATCTATGGCAGTCAGCTTCATGTCAGGCCACATAGAGCCCTATCTATGGCAGTCAGCTTCATGTCAGGCCACATAGAGCCCTATCTATGGCATTCAGCTTCATGTCAGGCCACATAGAGCCCTATGGCAGTCAGCTTCATGTCAGGCCACATCGAGCCCTATCTATGGCAGTCAGCTTCATGTCAGGCCACATAGAGCCCTATCTATGGCAGTCAGCTTCATGTCAGGCCCCAGAGAGCCCTATCTATGGCAGTCAGCTTCATGTCAGGCCCCAGAGAGCCCTATCTATGGCAGTCAGCTTCATGTCAGACCACATAGAGCCCTATCTATGGCAGTCAGCTTCATGTCAGACCACATAGAGCCCTATCTATGGCAGTCAGCTTCATGTCAGGCCACATAGAGCCCCCATGGCAGTCAGCTTCATGTCAGACCACATAGAGCCCTATGGCAGTCAGCTTCATGTCAGGCCACATAGAGCCTGACTGTTCTTGTTTTTCAGGACAGTCGTGACAGTTTTTAAAAGAACACATAACTGGCAGCTGAGTTACCGAGGCTGTATTCTGTTACCGATGTATCAAACACCACATATCAAGGATGAGAAGAACACATAACTGGCAGCTGAGTTACCGAGGCTGTATTCTGTTCCCGATGTATCAAACACCACATATCAAGGATGAGAAGAACACATAACTGGCAGCTGAGTTACCGAGGCTGTATTCTGTTCCCGATGTATCAAACACCACATATTAAGGATGAGAAGAACACATTATTTGCAAGAAAAGAAACCCATCTAACATCTCCTCTGCATTCTTGAACCTGCTGACTAGATGGAGTGTCAGCTGACTGGGGAAAAAAATATACTGTATATATCTCATCTTTTGCCATACCATTGTGAGAGGGCAGGGCACGGGAGAGAAACCTAGCAGCTTAGGTGACCAATGGAATGTCCCCAAGTTCATGGGAAAATCGTGAAATTGTGAATTTTTACTTACTAAATGTTTTTAGCAACGTAACAATAACTTCTAAAAAATGTCTGTAGCGCTTTCCATAAAAATCTCAAAGTGCTTCAAAAGCTAAATAAAACAACAAGCAAATACTGTACCATGTCTTTATATAAATCAGGATAACTGGTGGACCGTCCTCCTTTTGCAGGGCCGCGGATAATTCCCCCCCCAAAAAATATTTGTATTTTTATTTTGGAACTCAGTCGGGGTCTCAATTTACTGTTGACAGTTAGAATAGTAGAATACTCAGTGGTGGTCCCCAGTCCACCTGGCCATGCTCCTGCTCCAGTTTCAACTGTTCTGCCTTACTATTATTCAACCATGCTGGTCATTTATGAACATTTGAACATCTTGGCCACGTTCTGTTATAATCTCCACCCGGCACAGCCAGAAGAGGACTGGCCACCCCACATATGCTCTCTCTAATTCTCTCTTTCTTTCTCTCTCTCGGAGGACCTGAGCCCTAGGACCGTGCCCCAGGACTACCTGACATGATGGCTCCTTGCTGTCCCCAGTCCACCTGACTGTGCTGCTGCTCCAGTTTCAACTGTTCTGCCTTATTATTATTTGACCATGCTGGTCATTTATGAACATTTGAACATCTTGGTCATGTTCTGTTATAATCTCTACCCGGCACAGCCAGAAGAGGACTGGCCACCCCACATAGCCCGGTTCCTCTCTAGGTTTCTTCCTAGGTTTTGGCCTTTCTAGGGAGTTTTTCCTAGCCACCGTGCTTTTACACCTGCATTGTTTGCTGTTTGGGGTTTTAGGCTGGGTTTCTGTACAGCACTTTGAGATATCAGCTGATGTACGAAGGGCTATATAAATAAATTTGATTTGATTTGATTTGAATACTCAAGGTACACTTCACTGTTGACAGTTAGAATAGTAGAATACTCAAGGTACACTTTACTGTTGACAGTTAGAATAGTAGAATACTCAAGGTACACTTTACTGTTGACAGTTAGCATAGTAGAATACTCAAGGTACACTTTACTGTTGACAGTTAGCATAGTAGAATACTCAAGGTACACTTTACTGTTGACAGTTAGAATAGTAGAATACTCAAGGTACACTTTACTGTTGACAGTTAGAATAGTAGAATACTCAAGGTACACTTTACTGTTGACAGTTAGAATACTCAAGGTACACTTTACTGTTGACAGTTAGAATAGTAGAATACTCAAGGTACACTTTACTGTTGACAGTTAGAATAGTAGAATACTCAAGGTACAATTTTGAAATCTGGTTGTGCATCTCTTGATGTGTCAATCGCTGATAGTCACTGAATTAGCCCGTGTCACCTGTAAGTTAGACTAGCAGCCAGCTATCTAAACTTGTGTTAATCATGGTTGAATTATCATGGTAAATAACATGGTGGGTAACATGCTAATTTAAAAGCCTTTTCAGTTGACATTAGCCCACACACACACCATGTGATTTGAGGCCTAGTAAATTGAGAGTGGCATGATGACTTTTACCCTGCCTTATCCTGGCCCATCATTCAACTGGTCGACAACGCTGGCCACTTAATCCAATCATGCCCGACAGCAGCGATTGATTGGTTGATTAATGGGGGTTTGGGAGCTCTGGGGGAGATGGAAAAATCTCAAAATGGCCCTGGCTATCAGGACTCTGATTTCATTAGAGCTGCTGTCATGGCAACCATTACGACCCCCGACGCTAACTTTAGGGACAAAACTATTGTATAAAGTGTTAGCTTGCAACATATCATGGGTTTCATCTAAACGGAGGAACGTCTTGAGAGAACGCTTTAGATGAAGATACCAATATTTCAGTGGTACCACGGCTTCCTGAAACTGTTACACTCTGAAGAATTTCTGAGAGCCCAACTCAATGTCAGAGAGAAATAGGAGAAACCGATTAAGAGGCCCATTCAGAACTAAGTGCATTTTAAAATGTCCCATAAATGCATCTCTGCTCACCCCTTTTTTCACAGAGCATTCTATGAGCCATTCTATTTTTAGGAACCTATCAAATCAATCGTTGGCCGATTCCAACCCCGCCCTTTACTGAGAATATGTCTGCACAGTTAGCTAGGTGCAATCCACGGATGAGAGGGACACAGTGGGAGAGACAAAGAGACGAAGAGAGAAAGAGGGCGAGAAACAAGGATATGGAGTAAAGGGCGTGAGAGGGGGAGGGGTTAAAGGGAAAGAAGGGAGAGAACGGGTAGGGTTAAAGGGAAAGAGAGGGGAGGGGTTAAAGGGAGAGGAGGGGAGGGTTTAAAGGGAGAGGAGGGGAGGGTTAAAGGGAGAGAGAGGGGAGGGGTTAAAGGGAGAGAGGGGAGGGGGTTAAAGGGAGAGAGGAGAGGGGTAATAGGGAGAGAGAGGGGAGGGGTAATAGGGAGAGAGAGGGGAGGGGTAATAGGGAGAGAGAGGGGAGGGGTAATAGGGAGAGAGAGGGGAGGGGTAATAGGGAGAGAGAGGAGAGGGGTTAAAGGGAGAGAGAGGAGAGGGGTTAAAGGGAGAGAGAGGGGTTAAAGGGAGAGGAGGGGTTAAAGGGAGAGAGAGGGGAGGGGTTACAGGGAGAGAGAGGGGAGGAGTTAAAGGGAGAAAAGGGGAGGAGTTAAAGGGAGAAGAGGGGAGGGGTTAAAGGGAGAGAGAGGGGAGGGGTTAAAGGGAGAGAGAGGGGAGGGGTTAAAGGGAGAGAGAGGGGAGGGGTTAAAGGGAGAAAAGGGGAGGAGTTAAAGGGAATTAGACAAACAGAGAGAGTGTAGAGGAGAAGAAAGTAAGAAGTGGAGGAGCAGTGATTTCTCAGAACGGTAAATGAGCATTTCACCGTCAGAGCCATGGGGTGTTGTGAAATAAACCACTGTTGGAATGCGTTTTTAACCAATCAGCATCCAGGATTAGACCAACCAATGTATAACGCGATAGAAAACTCACCTTGACCCCATGGCCAACGTCGTCCAGCACGTTGTAGTCGATGGGCTTCCTGATGTACCTCACCGGCCGCTCTATGTTGCCGGGGGCGACGATCTTGTGGGTCCTCGATGTGTTCTTGTTGGTGGTGAGGATCCCGATCTCTCGCCTGGCCACCTTCTCTTTGTGGATGTCCACCGTCTAAACACATGGGAGACGGAGAAAAGACTTGATAAGTGCCTCAGAGCTATGGGACAGAACAAGGACCATTGACTGAATTACAACCTTGTCATATAGTTACTAAAGTGGCTTTAATTGAAATCAGGTCACAGTGGTTTTTCCATCACCAAGCTCGTAATCCCTTTACGTTGCTGGTTGACACCGGCTAAATCAATTACAGTGTATAATAGACGCGGCGTAATGACCCGTCGTGTACAGACCATAATGCATTTGGCTTCTCTCTAAATCGGCAGTGACATGTTGTTCAATGACGTCATAAATAAACAAAGACTATGGTGATGGAGAGGACAACTCTCCTCTACCACCAGGAACTCCTTCCTGTCACGCCCGCTCCCACTCCCCTTCCCTGGCACTCGAGGGCGCCAGGCTGCCCTGCACGACGCACTCCTGCCACCATCATTACGCACACCCACTCCCCACGTCATGCGCCTCAGCGATTCATTGCACTCACCTGGACTCAATCACCTGTGTTTATTGCCTTCTCTATATCTGTCTGTTCCCCAGTTCTGTTCCCCGCTTCAGCATTAATTGTCTTATGTCTTTTTTGTTTTACCCGGTTCTGCGGCTGTTCCAGTCCTGTTCCATGTCTCTGCTATATTAAACGTTAGACTCCCCATACCTGCTTCTCATTGGTTCCTACACTTCGTGATGTTTGGGGATTCATCATTTAAGAAGCTTCCGTCTTGCAAAAATGAGCCATTTAAATCGATTTAAAATGTATGATTGTACCATTTGAACTCAAGACGACAAGGGGTAAGGTTGTCTACTAAGCAAATATAATAATTTGAGAATCGGATATTTTTTTTTTTAACCCTACGGGCATGAATCCACAGTAGTCTGTCCTGGATCACCGGTCAGTATAGTGACATCTACATGCAGTGTCCTACGGAGGCTTTCATTTATAACCGTTCTAACTAAACTCTTCCCTGTGAAGAAGTAGGGCTGATAAAAAAAATCACAAAGTCCAAGGCCAACATGAGACCAATGATTGTAGTTTGGATTGTAGTTTGGATAGAAAGTTTCATGGATTTAGTGTTTTGCTTCTGTAAATTGCTGCCGTTTTAATAAATTGCCTAGTGCTCTTTAAACGGACTAATTGCATATTAGAATATTGCATATTCTTTTCATTAGTATGCCACTTCTGTTAAGACCCAGGGACATTAGCATAGTAGCGAAATGTGTGTGTGTGTATGTGTGTGTGTGTGTGTGTGTGTGTGTGTGTGTGTGTGTGTGTGTGTGTGTGTGTGTGTGTGTGTGTGTGTGTGTGTGTGTGTGTGTGTGTGTGTGTGTGTGTGTGTAAGCGAGTAAGAGAGTGTGAGCGAGAGGAACAGAGTGAGAGTGTGAGAAAGAATGTTGTGAGTGAGATAAACAGAGAGAATGTGTTGGTGTGTGTGAATAGTTTGAAGTACACTACACCTGCTCGTTGAACATTTCATTCCAAAAGCATGGGCATTAATATGGAGGTGCCATATTAATGCCATTGTTGTCATTCAGCCACAAGAGCATTAGTTCGGTCGGCACTGATGTTGGGCGATTAGGCCTGGTTCGCATTACAATTCATCCAAAAGGTGTTGGGGTTGATGGGGTTGAGGTCAGGGCTCTGTGCAGGCCAGTCAAGTTCTTCCACACTGATATCAACAAACCATTTCTGTATGGACCTCGCTTTGTGCACGGAGGCATTGTCATGCTGAAACAGGAAAGGGCCTTCCCCAAACTGTTGCCACAAAGTTGGAAGCACAGAATCGTCAAATATGCTGTAGTGTTAAGATTTCCCTTCACTGGAACTAAGGGGCCTAGCCTGAACCATGAAAAACAGCCCCAGACCATTATTCCTCATCCACCAAACTTTACAGTTGGCATTATGCATTCGGGCAGGAAGCGTTTTCCTGGCATCCGCCAAACCAGATTCGTCTGTCAGACTGCCAGATGGTGAAGCGTGATTCATCACTCCAGAGAACGCGTTTCCACTGCTCCAGAATCCAATGGCAACGAGCTTTACATCACTCCAGCCGACGCTTGGCATTGCTCAGCCATGGAAACCCATTTCATGAAGCTCCCGATGAATCAAATCAAATGTATTTATAAAGCCCTTCGTACATCAGCTGATATCTCAAAGTGCTGTACAGAAACCCAGCCTAAAACCCAAACAGCAAGCAATGCAGGTGTAGAAGCATGGTGGCTAGGAAAAACTCCCTAGAAAGGCCAAAACCTAGGAAGAAACCTAGAAAGGAACCAGGCTATGTGGGGTGGCCAGTCCTCTTCTGGCTGTGCCGGGTGGAGATTATAACAGAACATGGCCAAGATGTTCAAATGTTCATAAATGACCAGCAGGGTCAAATAATAATAATCACAGTGGTTGTCTAGGGTGCAACAGGTCAGCACCTCAGGAGTAAATGTAAGTTGGCTTTTCATAGCCACTCATTCAGAGTATTCAGAGTATGAACAGTTCTTGTGCTGACGTTGCTTCCAGAGACAGTTTGGAACTCAGTAGTGAGTGTTTCAACCGAGGACAGACGATTTTTACGCGCTGCGCACTTCAGCACTCAGTGAGCTTGCGTGGCCTATCACTTCGCGGCTGAGCCGTTTGTTGCTCCTAGGTCCACTTCACACTTCACTTACAGTTGACCAGGACTCTAGCAGGACAGAAATTTGTAGAACTGACTTGTTGGAAAGGTGGCATCCTATAACGGTGTTAAAAGTTACTGAGCTCTTCAGTAAGGCCATTCTACTGCCAATGTTTGTTTGTCTATGGAGATTGCATGGCTGGGGGCTCTATTTGATACACCATGACACACAGTGTACCCCCTTGAATTTCAGGACTACACTCCAGGGGCCTCGTTTATAAATCATGCAGAAATCTGTGTGTAAACCACACGTAGGATCATTTCCACGCAGAGTGTGAGATTTATCAACGTGAAGGTTTGCTTGAGTGCAGATGCACAGATGTACAAACAGCCATGAGTAGTGGTGGCGGTCAAGCATGGACACAGTGTCTTCGGAATCCAAATCCACTAATTTGAAGGGGTGTCCACATACTTTTGTATACAGTGCATTTTGGAAGTATTCAGGCCCCTTGACTTTTTCCACATTTTGTTACGTTACAGCCTTATTCTAAAATGGATTAAATTGTTTTTCCCCCCTCATCAATCTGCAGACAATACCCATAATAACAATAAAATATAACATTTACATAAGTATTCGGGCCCTCGAGTCTTCTTTGGTATATGACACACCTGTATTTGGGGAGTTTCTCCCTTCTCTGCAGATCCTCTCAAGCTCTGTCAGGTTGGATGGGGAGCGTTGCTGCACAGCTATTTTTGGGTATCTCCAGAGATGTTTGATCGGGTTCAAGTCCAGGGTCTGGCTGGGTCACTCAAGAACATTCAGAGACTTGTCCCGAAGCCACTCCTGTGTTGTCTTGGCTGTGTGCTTTGGGGTCGTTGTCCTGTTGGAAGGTGAACCTTCGCCCCAGTCTGAGATCCTGAGCACGTTTTCATCAAGAATATCTTTGTACTTTGCTTCGTTCATCTTTCCCTCGATCCTGACTAATCTCCCAGTCCCTGCCACTGAAAAACATTCCCACAGCATGATGCTGCCACCACCATGCTTCACTGTAGGGATGGTGCCAGGTTTCCTCCAGATGTGACACTTGGCATTCAGGCCAAAGACTTCAATCTTGGTTTAATCAGACCAGATAATCTTGTTTCTCATGGTCCGAGTGTCTTTAGGTGCCTTTTGGCAAATTTCAATCGGGCTGTCATGTGCTTTTTACTGAGGAGTGGCTTCCATCTGGTCAACCTACCACAAAAGTCTGATTGGGGCGGCAGCGTAGCCTAGTGGTTAGAGCGTTGGACTAGTAACCAGAAGGATGCGAGTTCAAACCCCCGAGCTGACAAAGTACAAATCTGTCGTTCTGCCCCTGAACAGGCAGTTAACCCACTGTTCCCAGGCCGTCATTGAAAATAAGAATGTGTTCTTAACTGACTTGCCTGGTTAAATAAAAGGTAAAATATATATTTTTAAATTGTTGGAATGCTGCAGAAATGGTTATCCTTCTGGAAGGTTCTCCCATCTCCACAGAGGACTCTGGAGCTCTGTCAGAGTGACTATCAGGTTCTTGGTCACCTCCCCTAAATGTGTAACCTTTATTTAACCAGGCAAGTCATTTAAGAACAAATTCTTATTTACAATGACGGCCTACCGGGGAACAGTGGGTTAATTGTCTTTTTGCAGAACAACCGCATTTCGTTTACTGGCCCAGCACTCTAACCACTAGTCTATCTGCCGCCCAAATGCTCAGTTTGGCTGGGCGGCCAGCTCTAGGAAGAGTCTTGGTGGTTCCAAACTTCTTCCACTTAAAAATTATGGAGGTCACTGTGTTCTTTTGGACCGTCAATAACTGCAGAAATGTTTTGGTACAGAAATGTTTTGATACCCTTCCCCAGATCTGTGCCTGGACACAATCATGTCTCGGAGCTCTACGGACAATTCTTTCGATCTCATTGCTTGTTTTTTTTTCTCTGACATGCACTGTGTCATGACTGTCCTGATCAGGTCAGGTTACAGGAGACCACAACCCTACAGATTATCTCTCACCCCCAACAGAGGAGGAGAGATCTAGGGGTCTGACGATGTGTTTTTTTATATGACCCCTCACGCCCCTGGTAAATCTCAGGCCACAGACACATTCCTTTGTCCTGTTACTATGGAGAACCAGCCTCAGAACATTAAACATGAAATAAAGGGACTTTGGAACAATGGTTTCCGTCGGCCACAATGGTCGTCATGACGATAGATGGAATATGAAAATGTATGTCATTTTTGTTTTGTTATTAAAGGTTAATAGATGACGTTATTACAAAAACATTGTAACGTAAAGAGTTTTCCTAGTATATGTTTGATGTTTATACATTGTACGTCCCTCACGACGCCAGGACAGCGGAGTCAATCACCACCTTCCGGAGACACCTGAAACCCCACCTCTTTAAGGAATACCTAGGATAGGATAAGTAATCCCTCTCACCCCCCCCCCTTTAAGATTTAGATGCACTATTGTAAAGTGACTGTTCCACTCGATGTCATAAGGTGAATGCACCAATTTGTAAGTCGCTCTGGATAAGAGCGTCTGCTAAATGACTTAAATGTAAATGTAAAAAATGTACGTTGTGTGGAAAATGTCCAAATCAAAGGGAATCGTGGTATCTAAAAGGTTTCATTCCTATGCTGTGAGCTCTGAGCTACAGAGCTGTCTTTCCTCAGAAGTCCCCTTCCAGAGCAGACTCCTAAGCCAAAAGGACACTGACATCATGAGGACGATGTGAGGACGCCGGAGATGTGCGTCATCGAGCAGCCTGAACGGTCTACGCAGAGAATCCTTGGAGATCTTCCCCAAGTAATTACACCATCATATTCTGACCCATAAGAGAGGCCGTTTGGGGCAAGGCTAGGGTTAGAATAAGCATAGCTGACAAATTTACCCAAATGTATGTTTCTCTCGTGTACTTTATTTTTTCTCTCTTTTGAAATCCTCATTGTGGGTAACACGCGCCATAGTGTGTTGGCCCGTTATACTAAGTTCTAATCAATAGCCTATAATGTGTATCTTTTATCATCATTTTAGCTTTTTAGTAAATAAATATTCAACTAAGATTGGTGTGGTCCGAACTCATTGGTGAGACCCGGGTCCGAACTCATTGGTGAGACCCGGGTCCGAACTCATTGGTGAGACCCGGGTCCGTGCAGATTCACGGGCTATATGACGTTCAGAACCAGATTGTAGAGGCAACTGGTTAATTAGCGGCTGTTGTAAAATCGATATTCTGATATTCTTAGAGTTCATTTGGGAAATAGAAACTCAATAAAAACCTAATTTTCCCATGGTGCCCCAGGTTAATAATAGCTTGATTCAGTTAATCACGCAATTAGAAACGTTTAATAATTCGATGAACAACAGTCCTCATATTAACAAATAAAACGTCACGACAACTGCCAACTGTGGAACCTTATATAGACAGGTGAGTGTCTTTCCAAATCATGTCCAATCCATTGAATTTACCACAGGTGGACTCCAATCAATTAAAACAAGATGCACCTGAGCTCAATATCGAGTCGAGGGTCTGAATACTTATGTAAATAAGGTATTTATGTTTGTTTTTTTATATATACATTTGCAAAAATGTTTATAAATCTGTTTTTTTCGCTTTATAATTATGAGGTATTGTGTGTAGATTTCTGAGGATTTAAAAAGAAATGTAATCCATTTTAGAATACGGCTGTAATGTAACGAAATGTGGAAAAAGTCAAGGGGTCTGAAAATATTCCAACGGCACTGTATCTGGGAAGGGTATAAAACAATTTCTAGAGTGTTGAAAGTTTCCAAGAGCACAGTAATCTCCATCATTAGCAAATTGAAAAAATATGGAACTACCCCGACTCTGCCTAGAGCTGGCCGTCCAACCAAACTGAGAAACTGGGCAGGAAGGACCTTCGATGAGGGAGGTGACCAAGAACCCAATGACCACTCTGACAGAACTACAGAGTTCCTGGGCTGAGATGGGAGAACCTGCCAGAAGGACAACATCCTCTATAGCACTTCAACCAATCTGTACATGTTGAAAATGTGTGAAATTGTTTCATTTCTGAATATTTATTTCCACAGTGAATTGATGCAACATATACTTCCAGGCTATATATTTGATCAGTTCATTTGTCACGATAATAATCCATATTAAAGTCCAGTAATTTGTTTAATTAGGAGGCACGTGTGAAAGTGAAACCAATGTTTAAATACCATTAAAACTAGATAACGGGAAATGGAATGGCTGCTCAAGTTGGAAGATGCTGCATTTAGCAGAGAGCTTGTTTTTTAGAGACAGGTGGGACTGTTTTTGGAAGAAAGTATAGATCAGATATTGTTTCCCAAAACCAATCTGATAGCATTTTTGTGAGGATTAAAGACCTCCTTTAGAAAGGCTAACATATGCCATTCCGGTGCACATCCAAGTGCCATCCACCCTCGGGGTTTTTGGCAACGGGACACAACGGGACACTTTTCAGCACATCGATGAGCCAATCTTTTGGATGGTATCATAAGCAAAACAAACTATAACATACACTTTTCATACACCATCGCACAACAGGGTGAAGTCCAAAGGAGTTTCCTTGCCATCAATGGGTTCCCAAATACGAACAGAGCAATAGACGTCACCCACAGCGCCATAAAAGTGCCCATCCCAAACACCAGTTGAAAGATGTGAACAGAAAAGGCTTCCACTCTTAATGTTTTTATTTTTACCTTTATTTAACCAGGCAAGTCAGTTAAAGAACAAATTCTTATTTTCAATGACGGCCTAGGAACAGTGGGTTAACTGCCTGTTCAGGGGCAGAGCGACAGATTTGTACCTTGTCAGGGGGGTTTGAACTTACAACCTTCCGGTTACTAGTCCAACACTCTAACCACTAGGCTACCCTGCCGCCCCAATGTGCAGGTGAATGTGGTGGAACGCGAGACTCGTTTAGACTCTGCAGAACAGCTATGTTTGTCACACCCTGATCTGTTTCACCTGCTCCTGTGATCGGCTCCACCCCCTCCAGGTGTTGTTTATTTTCCCCAGTGTATTTATCCCTGTGTTTCCTGTCTCTCAGTGCCAGTACGTCTTGTATGTTTAGTCAAGTCAACCAGCGTGTTTTTCCTGTACTCCTTTTGCTATTCTGCTTTTTTCTAGTCCTCCCGGTTTTGACCATTGCCTGTTTCTGGACTCTGTATCTGCCTGCCTGACCATTCTGCCTGCCTGACCATTCTGCCTGCCTTGTACAGAGTTGCAGACAGGCTCGTGGTCAAGGCAGGCAGGTACAGAGTTGCAGACAGGCTCCTGGACTCTGATCTGGTTTTGACCCTTGCATGATTCTGGACTCTGTACCTGCCTGCCTGACCATTCTGCCTGCCTTGACCACGAGCCTGTCTGCCACTCTGTACCTCCTGGACTCTGATCTGGTTTTGACCTTTAACCTGTCTCTTGCCTACTCCTTTTGGATGATTAAACAGTGTCAGACTCCAACCATCTGCCTCCTGTGTCTGCATCTGGGTCTCACCTTGTGCCTTGATAATGTTGGCCTATACGCCTACAGTAAGTCGCTCTGGATAAGAGTGTCTGCTAAATGACTTAAATGTAAATGTACAGGAGAGCTGTTGTGGATGAATGGCTTACTGGTGAGTGTTACCTACACAAGTGCCAAATAAAACCTTTTGGTTGTATTCAATCTCAGACACTAGCATCTCTATTTCAGACTCGGATTCGAAAACAAATGCATCATTATTTTGGGGGTGTGGCGCCATTGTATTTCATGGTACGGTGATGTATTTAGATATATTTAGTTATATAAGGATGTTTCTGAATACAAATAGCCAAGGTGGTGCACGAGCACTGAGGCTGTGAACAGTTGGTATTTATCAACAGTTACCTCCTACCGGCGTGTGTATGACGCTCGTAGGATTATTTTAGAAAATCACTTTTTACATTTACATTTAAGTCATTTAGCAGACGCTCTTGTACTTGTATGAACATTCTACATTCTATTCATCAGTATTTTAGAATAGTTTCTGCACAATATTGACAAATAAGGCCCCGGGTGTCATTATCGTTTTCCCATCCTCTCAAACTAATGGTTTTCTCCAGGGGAGGGAGCACTGGCCGGAGTCATCAGATCACTCCCCCTTTTTAATCAGCATCTCTTTGATGGCCTCATGGATATCCTGTGTGTGTGTGTGTGTGTGTGTGTGTGTGTGTGTGTGTGTGTGTGTGTGTGTGTGTGTGTGTGTGTGTGTGTGTGTGTGTGTGTGTGTGTGTGTGTGTGTGTGTGTGTGTGTGTGTGTGTGTGTGTGTTTCTAGATGTGTTAAAGCTTCCTCACAGAAGTCCTTCTTTGTTTCGTCCTTAAAATCTGACAAACACCAGACGCGGAGCATTATCCGTGTTCTCTGTCGATTCATCCACAGATAACGGAATACTCGGTGGATTCTGAATGACCTCATCAAGTTGTGAAGTCCAGTCTTCAGCTAATGTGTTAGTTCTCCTCGTTGCTGTGGAGTCCGTTTGATCTTTTCTCTGAGCTCATCTCTTTGTTGACCTACAAGCCAGTCGTCAGCAACTTCACGCGCCATTATTTTACCATCTCAGCGTCTGAAAAGCTTTTTCTCTGTTGTGTTTTCCCCAAAAACCCAGGCTATCCTCAGTGAACACTCCATTGCACGTTGTTGAGGCTGTCAGGGAATTGACAAGGACCTCTCATATTGGGATTGGAGTTGGTTCATCTGATTTGTTCTCACCTCTGTGTTCGGGGGACACATCTGATCCACTTTACTATGCCTGGTGTCATAATGGAGCTTAACATCGGCACTTGTCACCAGAGATACAGACTCACTGCATATCAGGCACATTGGTTTTGTTCTAGTTGCTGGGGAGAACTAATAAATACTGTTTCGTCAACTCGTCTGTGAACATACGGTTTTCAGAGAAACTTGTATTTTGTTTGAACAAGCCATATTAACAAAGATACTGGTAACTATGCTCCATCTATCTGTGATTATTTTCCGTTGAACCCCGGTCAAATCTTTGTTTCTTTCTGCCTGCTAGTCGCAAGGTTCCACAAGGATATTTGGATTTCTGTAATTGGGTAAGACGCAGCCTCTTGTAATTTGCATATAACCACACGATTGGATTATAGACGGGGCAGTAGTAGAGGCAGGCGTTGCTTTGAGAGAGAGACAGACAGAGACCCAGGTCATAACATAGAAATAAACTCTTTGAAATGACCTAGTATTGTAGAAAGCTCAAATGAGAATGCATGTTGAATGGCCTTTTTCTACCAGTCTCAAACTGGAGTTCAATCAAGGATGTTTTCCGAATTACATTACTTTTGCCTTTTGTTGACCAGTACTGAACTGGTTCTATTAAGAAAGATTTTCTGATGAAGAACTGTTCTCCGATTGAGGAACCTGTTCTCCGATGAGGAACGTGTTCTCCGATGAGGAACGTGTTCTCCGATGAGGAACGTGTTCTCCAATGAGGAACGTGTTCTCCGATGAGGAACCTTTTCTCCTGATTCTTTCAGGTCTATAGTTGAGCACAACACCAGCTGCTTTCCGTTTGTACTTTAGGAGTCTGCCTGGGGTTCTGCTGAATAGACCTTGCCCAGCTGGAAGGATCATTCACATGTGCTCTCAATCACTATCATCCACATGCCCAGAATCGGCTCGCTTTTCTCCCAGGACACACTGACTGGACAGCCTTGGTTTGACCTTTGACCTTCTCTGTCAGCTAGCCTTTGGTAATGTGTGCATGTATTTCCCCTCCCTCTATTTTTCCTCACCTCATCTCACCCCTCCATTTACCTCACCTCACCTCCATTCCATTCACCCCTCACCTCATCTCACCCCTCACCTCCCCTCCATTCACCTCACCTTACCCCACCCCTCTCCTCCCCTCCATTCACCCCTCACCTCATCTCACCCCCCTCCATTCACCTCTAATATCACCTTACCCCACCCCTCTCAGCTATATCCTTGTCTTTTTCCTCTCCTTCTGCTTTCTCCTCTCGTTCCACTTACCCACCTCCCACCCAGTGAATAGTCACCCTCTTCCACGATCGGAGGACCTTAGTCAGCATGTGTTGCTGCCAGTTTCATTCCTTCCTCGCCATACAGGCACCAGCTGGAGTCAACGGCTATTTCAGGACATGAAGGCCAAGGGTTGTTTGGTTGAAGATGAGGAAGCAATCCCTTCCCTTTGGGCTGTGGCTGGGTGGTTGTTCACCAACACTGTGTTTGCCAGATTGGGCTGTTATGTTATGAGTAGGAGCAGCAACAAGAAACTATGTCAGTAAAAACGAATTGGCAGAACAAGTATGTTCTCTTTTGTGGAGAACTAGTTGAAGAACATGGTTCAGGATGTCTGCTGGAACTACGTCTCTCAAGTGGTTAGGATAAGCGGTATCACAAATGATTTTAGACCACTGTGTGTGTGTGTGTCTCCGTCCCAATGCCATGACGAATCCCGGCTGGAGGAAGTTTATGAGAATCATGGGATGTTCCCATGGTGACCACTGCTACCTCCCTATATTGATTTACACCTCAGCTGATTCCTCGGACAGCGAGCTGGGGGAGTCATGGGAGAGTCGAGGAGCAGGGGGAGAGAATTGACACATGCTGTTCTGGACGAGTCAGGGGGAGAGAGAATCTCCAGACATGGTGCAGACAGCTGGTTTCACTTCAGTAACGACAGAGAGTTTCAGGGCTTTGGCAGCGTGTCTGGATGAGATGATATCCACAATAAAACACCAGCTAATCCATGGATGGAAAGAACTCTAACAGACCTATCAGGGTTGAGCTGGGTGGACACAACAGACCTGTAGACCTATCAGGGTTGAGCTGGGTGGACACAACAGACCTGTAGACCTATCAGGGTTGAGCTGGGTGGACGCAACAGACCTGTAGACCCATCAGGGTTGAGCTGGGTGGACACAACAGACCTGTAGACCTATCAGGGTTGAGCTGGGTGGACGCAACAGACCTGTAGACCTATCAGGGTTGAGCTGGGTGGACACAACAGACCTGTAGACCTATCAGGGTTGAGCTGGGTGGACACAACAGACCTGTAGACCTATCAGGGATGAGCTGGGTGGACACAACAGACCTGTAGACCAATCAGGGTTGAGCTGGGTGGACACAACAGACCTTTAGACCTATCAGGGATGAGCTGGGTGGACACAACAGACCTGTAGACCTATCAGGGTTGAGCTGGCTGGACACAACATATCTGTAGACCTATCAGGGTTGAGCTGGGTGGACACAACAGACCTGTAGACCTATCAGGGTTGAGCTGGGTGGACACAACAGACCTGTAGACCTATCAGGGATGAGCTGGGTGGACACAACAGACCTGTAGACCTATCAGGGTTGAGCTGGGTGGACACAACAGACCTGTAGACCTATCAGGGATGAGCTGGGTGGACACAACAGACCTGTAGACCTATCAGGGTTGAGCTGGCTGGACACAACATATCTGTAAGCATCAGGGTTGAGCTGGGTGTGGGGAACAGCATGGGGAACATTAACAGACAAACATGCCCTTCATGCCCGAGCGTGTGTGTGCGTGTGTTCGTGGTTAGAACGACAGGATCAAATGTACCAATGGTTTATAATAGAGCTAAACCATACATGATGATATTTGGACAGAGAGAGAAAACAGGCATGGTCAGATGTTTCAGCAAACTGGCAGAGTCTGTGTTCCTCAGAGAGATACCTCACACACACACACACACACACACACACACCACAGAAGACGCAAAATGACTCTCAGTTCCCATTACACGCTTTAGAATACAATACAATACATGTCTTATTTCTGGTAGTAAAATGATTAACTCTACACTCTCCCACAGACCACAAGTGAAGATAGCTGAGGCAGAACTATCAACCTCTGTCACAACTCTCTGTTGGATTATCACAATTGCTATTTCCTTGATTCCTCTCTCCTAGCCTCCTTCTCAAAACTCATTATCGGATGAGAAAGTCAGGAGGTCCCTTTCCCACTTCTCAGCAAATGGGTTTTGAAAAGCAAGCGAAGATCGAGGACCCGAGAACCCGTGTCTGGCTTCTGTCCACTGTACCAAGCACATCTATAGGTGGAGTGAGTCAAACCATTGCTGTTTCCGGTAAGGTGAGGACAGACCACTCAAAGACAAACCCTATGTCTGGCTTCTGTCTGTTTCTCAGGGCAGTGTAAGCCAGAACATCTGAAAGCCTTCATCTGTGGAGCGAGCCAACATGGTTGTCCAGGAGCCCTGGGAGAGGCCAGTTTCTCAGAGAAGTTAGTATAACTCAGCACATTATTTTAGAGCTTCCATCTGACGAGTTAGCCAAAATGTCCGGTCAAGGAGTCCTCGACGGATCGGGTTCTGGCAGTAAATGTAGCGATTCTGTGGAAAAACAGGATTCATCCAGTGAATTTAACACCCACTCTCCAGAACACATTCAATACTGCACAGCCGGGGGGCAGGAGAGGGACGGGAAGAGACCAGCCAACTATTAGTCCAGTGTGAGAAAACTCAGGCAGATCGACATTCCCATCAGAGGAAAAACAGCATTTTCAAAGAGTCAGGACAACATGTCAAGGTCGGCCATTTTGTTTGGACACAACCTATAAGAGTTTCTGCACAAAAAAACAACTGCTGTGATTTTGCCCACCTAGCCTTGGCATGTCGCCAATAAATCAAGTCAATTGAAGACTGGAGTCTCGAATTTAACTACAGAATGGAACATATCAGTTTTTCAGAACCTTCATTAGAAAATATTGAGTCGGGGTAAAATGACCCACTTTACACAATTGCACCACATTGACATTTCAAAAGAACAATTTCAAAATATTATTATAAGAATGGTCTCTGGTTGTGTACAGTTTTGCTACAGCAGGAAAATAATCCTGCAGCAACAGGAAGTGGGATTATAATTAATTGACATTTTTTGGGGGGGGGGTTGATAAATTTTTCTTAAGGGAAACAGAAGTCTGAAATTTCAAAGTGGAAATTATAAAACGTCAGAATCTTTCTTAAAACTTCAAATAAACTACAAATTTAAATTAAGATCCTACAAAAACTAAAAAAGTCTTTAGAGTACAGACTGCCTCCACATACTCACTGACGTTGTTCCAGTGTAGGGGTGTAGGGCATCCCAAGGGATTGACAAAACAACCGTGTGAAAAGAAACAGACTTCCAGCTCGACACATAATAAGTCTTTCCACTGTGTGCAGACCAGCAGCACCTCGCTCACTGAATCAACAGTAGACCTCAGGGATTAACCCCGTAGCGACATTTCTTACGGCTGAATTAAGAGCACTGCTATCCAGTGTGTCATCTCAGACTGGTTATAAAACATCTGTGACTCAAAACAGCTGATCTGTCAGGAAGCAGATGGTCATTTCTGAGAGTGGCACATATAACAGAATATGTAGATATAATATGACATTGAGCAGATGCTTTTATCAAACAACACTTACAGTCACGCATGCATTAATTTGATGTATTGGTGGTCCTGGGAATCGAACCCACTATTCTGGCCTTCAAAGCGCCATTAACTACAGGGAACCGTGTTCTACTAACTGAACTACAGAGGACCGTGTTCTACTAGCTGAACTACAGAGGACCGTGTCCTACTAGCTGAACTACAGAGAACCGTGTTCTACTAGCTGAACTACAGAGGACCGTGTCCAACTAACTGAACTACAGAGGACCGTGTTCTACTAACTGAACTACAGAGGACCGTGTCCTACTAACTGAACTACAGAGGACCGTGTCCTACTAACTGAACTACAGACCGTGTCCTACTAACTGAACTACAGGGAACCGTGTCCTACTAGCTGAACTACAGAGGACCGTGTCGAACTAACTGAACTACAGAGGACCGTGTCCTACTAACTGAACTACAGAGGACCGTGTCCTACTAGCTGAACTACAGAGGACCGTGTCCAACTAACTGAACTACAGAGGACCGTGTTCTACTAGCTGAACTACAGAGGACCGTGTCCCTACTAACTGACCGTGTCCTACTAACTGAACTACAGAGGACCGTGTCCTACTACAGAGGACCGTGTTCTACTAGCTGAACTACAGAGGACCGTGTTCTACTAACTGAACTACAGAGGACCATGTTCTACTAACTGAACTACAGAGAACCGTGTTCTACTAACTGAACTACAGAGGACCATGTTCTACTAACTGAACTACAGAGAACCGTGCTCTACTAACAGAGGACTACAGCTAATCTGTCAGGAAGCAGATGGTAATTTCTGCGAGTGACACACGTACGCAGCAGAGCCTCGGCCAATAGCCTTTAGCTATCTGCTTTTGGTGATGCTTCTGGGATATTTGTGTCCCGCCCCATAAACTAATCCAGGGGAAATTACTGGTTTAGCTTTGAGGGAAAAACAGTTTAATGTCTCTCTCTTCTAAAAGGGAAGGTCCCACTGGTGTTCATGGAGCTACGGGGGAACAGAGGAAAATATGATTGGATCTAATTGGAGATAGTTTGTTAGGTGGAGAGGAATGCTTTGGTAAGGATGACTGTTCCAACCCCACCCTGTGCAGTTACAAACTTAGAAAGAGAAAGACAGAGAACCCCAGCTGCATACACACACTCATCTGTGGAAGTTCATATCTTGTTTGGATGAAATCGATCTCTGTACATCACACAGCACATATGAGGGAGGTCAGAAAGCCAGCTCTCTGCACGACACACACAGGCACACACTGTGCGTGTGTGTGCGTGTGCGTGTGGCAGATGCTTTACGCATGGAACAGTTCAGCGCTGAGCGCAGCACTGACCTCAATTAGCCTTCTGGCCCGCACAACTGCATCCTTCTGGCCCGCCCAAGTCCATCCTTCTGGCCCGCCCAAGTGCATCCTTCTGGCCCGCCCAAGTGCATCCTTCTGGCCCGCCCAAGTGCATCCTGCATCTGGCCCGCCCAAGTGCATCCTTCTGGCCCGCCCAAGTGCATCCTTCTGGCCCGCCCAAGTGCATCCTTCTGGCCCGCCCAAGTGCATCCTTCTGGCCCGCCCAAGTGCATCCTTCTGGCCCGCCCAAGTGCATCCTTCTGGCCCGCCCAAGTGCATCCTTCTGGCCCGCCCAAGTCCATCCTTCTGGCCCGCCCAAGTCCATCCTTCTGGCCCGCCCAAGTGCATCCCCCCATCAACCCATCCCCCATCAACCCATCCCCCATCAACACACCCCGACATCAACCCATCAACACATTCCCACATCAACCCCCCCCCCCAATCAACCCATCCCCCCCATCAACACCCCCCCATCAACCCAAACAGTCATATAGAGCACAGTGACCAAGACAGTCATATATATATATAGCACAGTGACCAAGACAGTGTTGCCCGTCACTGTCATCACCCCCCCCCCACAGACCCATCCCCTCCCCTCCCCCCCCCCCCCCCCAACCACAGACCCATGGGAAAACTGGCATCGGCAGAAATGACAGAGAATTATGGCAAGATTAGAGTACTTCCTCTGCGGGGAGATCTCCAGGGAAATAGGGGTTTGTAGTGTTTTGAGAACAATCAACCCTGAGCGTGCACACACACACACACACACACACACACACACACACACACACACACACACACACACACACACATTTAAAGATATTGTAATGTGCTGCAGTCCTCTTAATCTACCATCCACCACATGAGCTGGGCTAATCTCCCATCCACCACCAGCACATGAGCACACACTTAAAGATATTGTAATGTCCCATCCACCACCAGCCTGAGCTTAATCTACCATCCACCACATGAGCTGGGCTAATCTCCCATCCACCACCAGCACATGAGCTGGGCTAATCTCCCATCCACCACCAGCACATGAGCTGGGCTAATCTCCCATCCACCACCAGCACATGAGCTGGGCTAATCTCCCATCCACCACCAGCACATGAGCTGGGCTAATCTCCCATCCACCACCACCACATGAGCTGGGCTAATCTCCCGTCCACCACCAGCACATGAGCTGGGCTAATCTCCCATCCACCACCAGCACATGAGCTGGGCTAATCTCCCGTCCACCACCAGCACATGAGCTGGGCTAATCTCCCGTCCACCACATGAGCTGGGCTAATCTCCCATCCACCACATGAGCTGGGCTAATCTCCCATCCACCACATGAGCTGGGCTAATCTCCCATCCACCACATGAGCTGGGCTAATCTCCCATCCACCACATGAGCTGGGCTAATCTCCCGCCCACCACATGAGCTGGGCTAATCTCCCGTCCACCACATGAGCTGGGCTAATCTCCCGTCCACCACATGAGCTGGGCTAATCTCCCGTCCACCACATGAGCTGGGCTAATCTCCCGTCCACCACATGAGCTGGGCTAATCTCCCGTCCACCACATGAGCTGGGCTAATCTCCCATCCACCACCAGCACATGAGCTGGGCTAATCTCCCGTCCACCACCACCACGTGAGCTGGGCTAATCTCCCGTCCACCACATGAGCTGGGCTAATCTCCCGTCCACCACATGAGCTGGGCTAATCTCCCGTCCACCACATGAGCTGGGCTAATCTCCCGTCCACCACATGAGCTGGGCTAATCTCCCGTCCACCACATGAGCTGGGCTAATCTCCCGTCCACCACATGAGCTGGGCTAATGAGCTGGGCTAATCTCCCATCCACCACATGAGCTGGGCTAATCTCCACCACATGAGCTGGGCTAATCTCCCATCCACCACATGAGCTGGGCATCCACCAATCTCCACCACATGAGCCATCATCCACCACATGAGCTGGGCTAATCTCCCATCCACCACATGAGCTGGGCTAATCTCCCATCCACCACATGAGCTGGGCTAATCTCCCATCCACCACATGAGCTGGGCTAATCTCCCATCCACCACATGAGCTGGGCTAATCTCCCATCCACCACATGAGCTGGGCTAATCTCCCATCCACCACATGAGCTGGGCTAATCTCCCGTCCACCACATGAGCTGGGCTAATCTACCATCCACCCACGTGCTGGGAGGGGACATCTATTTATTTAACCTTTATTTAACCAGGCAAGAACAAATTATTATTTACAATGACGGCCTACCGGGGAACAGTGGGTTAACTGCCTTGTTCAGGGGCAGAACGACAGATTTGTACCTTGTCAGCTCAGGGATTTGATCTTGCAACCTTTCGGTTACAAGTCCAACGCTCTAACCACTAGGCTACCTGCCACCTCTACACTCTAACCACTAGGCTACCTGCCACCTCTACACTCTAACCACTAGGCTACCTGCCACCTCTACACTCTAACCACTAGGCTACCTGTCACCTCTACACTCTAACCACTAGGCTACCTGTCACCTCTACACTCTAACCACTAGGCTACCTGTCACCTCTACACTCTATCCACTAGGCTACCTGTCACCTCTACACTCTATCCACTAGGCTACCTGTCACCTCTACACTCTATCCACTAGGCTACCTGCCACCCCTACACTCTAACCACTAGGCTACCTGCCACCTCTACACTCTAACCACTAGGCTACCTGCCGCCCCTACACTCTAATCACTAGGCTACGCTGCTGTCTCTACACTCTAACCACTAGGCTTACCTGCTCTCCCTATACTCTACCCACTAGGCTTACCTGCCACCTCTACACTCTATCCACTAGGCTACCCTAACTAACAGTTATTAACACAGACCGAGGCCCTAACTCACA
Organism: Oncorhynchus gorbuscha; assembly: GCF_021184085.1. NCBI lineage: Eukaryota > Metazoa > Chordata > Actinopteri > Salmoniformes > Salmonidae > Oncorhynchus > Oncorhynchus gorbuscha. The sequence continues at coordinate 78,872,246 of NC_060184.1, read as the reverse complement.
GTTATTAACACAGACCGAGGCCCTAACTCACAGTTATTAACACAGACCGAGGCCCTAACTCACAGTTATTAACACAGACCGAGGCCCTAACTCACAGTTATTAACACAGACCGAGGCCCTAACTCACAGTTATTAACACAGACCGAGGCCCTAACTCACAGTTATTAACACAGACCAAGGCCCTAACTCACAGTTATTAACACAGACCGAGGCCCTAACTCTTCATTATGATCCACAGTTCATTCACATCCATCCACATTGTCGGGACAGAGAAAACATCACACTACTACAAATCAGTCATAGCCGTCAATCCAGCTACTATTAATAACAAATGACCAATGAGTTGTTCGCTCCACCATTACAGAGAAAGGCACGCTGTACTAACCATTCATAGTCACTACTAATGGTAGTTGTTGACAGAGGAGTGTCGTTGTTTACTAATGGTAGTTGTTGACAGAGGAGTGTCGTTGTTTACTAATGGTAGTTGTTGACAGAGGAGTGTCGTTGTTTACTAATGGTAGTTGTTGACAGAGGAGTGTCGTTGTTTACTAATAGTAGTTGTTCACAGAGGAATGTGGTTGTTTACTAATGGTAGTTGTTGACAGAGGAATGTGGTTGTTTACTAATAGTAGTTGTTCACAGAGGAATGTGGTTGTTTACTAATAGTAGTAGTTAACAGAGGAATGTGGTTGTTTACTAGAACATGCCCTCATCTAACTACACAGATATTGCCATGGATACACACAGAAAGGCTATGGCAACCAAAGACGAAACCCCCCTGTATTTGCCAATACGGTGAAACAGATGGTGAATTGTAATCAGCAACTCCATCAGACCATTGCAGTGAGTGAGTAGGTTCTCTCTGGTGAACATGTTATGTTCAACCAATTTCGCTCTCTTTGCAGGTTCGTGATTGTCAGGGATGGCAAGGATCGTTGTCATGGAGACAGGAATAAAGTGCCATTTTGGACCTAGGTGTGTCATCTGTGAGTGTTGAGTCTCTCTCTCTCTCTCTCTCTCTCTCTCTCTCTCTCTCTCTCTCTCTCTCTCTCTCTCTCTCTCTCTCTCTCTCTCTCTCTCTCTCTCTCTCTCTCTCTCTCTCTCTCTCTCTCTCTCTCTCTCTCTCTCTCTCTCTCTCTCTCTCTCTCTCTCTCTCTCTCTCTCTCTCTCTCTCTCTCTCTCTCTCTCTCTCTCTCTCTCTCTCTCTCTCTCTCTCTCTCTCTCTCTCTCTCTCTCTCTCTCTCTCTCTCTCTCTCTCTCTCTCTCTCTCTCTCTCTCTCTCTCTCTCTCTCTCTCTCTCTCTCTCTCTCTCTCTCTCTCTCTCTCTCTCTCTCTCCCCCTCTCTCTCTCTCTCAGAATAACTTCAAATGTAATGTAGGAGTCTTGACCTTCAGTTTATCATTGGGACATTTCAGACATTCTTTGCCTCCATTAGAGAAAACATAGAAACAGGGGAGGGTTTTCTCTGTTCCACTATCATTAACAACTGTCAACTATGACCCCAAACACTGTGTCAAGACTTGACCTGAAGGCTATGACTAAATGGTTGCATAATCTCCAGGCTACATTATGATGTAGGGTTTGGGACATTGGTCAACATTTCCCAGCAGTAGTCCATGGTGAGCTGCCACATGCCTTAGTCCCAAGTCCTTAATGACCTCATTGGATGAGCTGGTGGATTTACCTGCTCCAAATGACTGTGGTCTGGTCTGTGGCCTGGTCTGTGGTCTAGGAGTCCCAGTTTGGACTAACAGTGTGAGCCTGGTCTGTGGTCTAGGAGTCCCAGTTTGGACTAACAGTATGAGCCTGGTCTGTGGCCTGGTCTGTGGTCTAGGAGTCCCAGTTTGGACTAACAGTGTGAGCCTGGTATGTGGTCTAGGAGTCCCAGTTTGGACTAACAGTATGAGCCTGGTCTGTGGCCTGGTCTGTGGCCTGGTCTGTGGCCTGGTCTGTGGCCTGGTCTGTGGCCTGGGAGTCCCAGTTTGGACTAACAGTATGAGCCTGGTCTGTGGCCTGGTCTGTGGCCTAGGAGTCCCAGTTTGGACTAACAGTGTGAGGCAAAGTGCAACAGTGAGCTGATCTATCAGGGTCGACTTTTGGCCGTTTGCTTTTTAACCGATAAATACAATTGTTGGTGGCCAAATTGTCAGGGAGAATAAAAATACAATAATGTATTGCAAAATAATGGTGTAGCAGTCTAAGACACTGCATCCCAGTTCAAGAGGCGTCACTGGTTCGAATCCAGGCTGTATCACATCCGGCCGTGATTGGGAGTCCCATAGGGCAGCGCACAACTGTCCCAGTGTTGTCCGGGTTTGGCCGGTGTCCGGGTTTGGCCGGTGTCCGGGTTTGGCCGGTGTAGGCCATCATTGTAAACAAGAATTTGTTCTTGACTGACTTGCCTAGTTAAGTAAAAGTTAAATAAAATAAGAATTTCCAAGGCAAATATCCTTCATAGGATGAGACATCCTAAAGCTGCTGAGACATTACTGACAGATGTGTTTCTACGTCACACAGAAGACACGAGCTCCTCATTAAGGACTTCAGCTAAGTGTACCCCACGGAGCGAAGACAGTGTTGATTATCCCCGTAACCAAGGTAGCGAGGCCGGTGCTACTGAAAGGAGTGAGACTTCCAAACAGCAACGGAGGGTTTTGATTGATAGACTAGAGTTTTATACACTATTGGTTCTTTTCAGTTGAGCTTCTTCAGTAGCTGCTTGGAAACGATACATTGTTGCCAACTGTTCACATCCGGAAGTTACAATGTTGCAAATCACTAGGTAGCCGACTGCCTATAGCAGGAAACAGCCTTGTTATCAATAAGTCACATATACAGTATCACAAGTCATGACACTACGAGAGTTTACAATAGATGTAACATTTATTAGCATCGTACAGTAAGAACTGTAAAAAAAAAACAGTGAGGTATAATTTGAGTTTTGGAAACATGTGCTTTGATTAATGCATGACGAGGGGCCTCGTTTCAAAGGAGCATTTCAAAATGTTCTCAACGAACCATGTTGCTGGATCAAACCCCCAAGCTGACAAAGGCGGCAGGGTAGCCTAGTGGTTAGAGCGTTGGACTAGGAACCGGAAGGTAAAAATGTGTTTTTTCTGCCCCCTGACAGTTTGTAAATGTTCCAACATGGATTTGATAGTTATTTCATTGCGTAGAAAGTCCCCTCTCTCCACTACTGTGGTGCTGAACTGCAGCTGGAATGGGGAGTTGGGGCTGGAATGGGGAGTTGGGGCTGGAATGGGGAGTTGGGGCTGGAATGGGGAGTTGGGGCTGGAATGGGGAGTTGGGGAGGGGGGAATGGGGAGTTGGGGGGGGGAATGGGGAGTTGGGGCTGGAATGGGGAGTTGGAATGGGGAGTTGGGGCTGGAATGGGGAGTTGGGGCTGGAATGGGGAGTTGGGGCTGGAATGGGGAGTTGGGGGAATGGGGAGTTGGGGCTGGAATGGGGAGTTGGGGCTGGAATGGGGAGTTGGGGCTGGGGGAATGGGGAGTTGGGGCTGGAATGGGGAGTTGGGGCTGGAATGGGGAGTTGGGGCTGGAATGGGGAGTTGGGGCTGGAATGGGGAGTTGGGGCTGGAATGGGGAGTTGGGGCTGGAATGGGGAGTTGGGGCTGGAATGGGGAGTTGGGGCTGGACGTCCCTGGTGTTCAACGACGGCCATGTTCGGTTATTTATTCATTCAAATGTTCATGCCTTGGCTTGATTAAATTAGAGAGACCTAGATCGTATTTGAAAAACATTTGTGTTTTGTGATTTATTAACAGAAATGTTCATAAAAATAGCCTACAGGACAGGTTGTTCGCAAATTATATTATACAGATATTATATTTTGAAGTTGTGTTTTATAAATGTGTGTTTAAAAAATATATATATTCATTTATGATTTATAGCAAGGATAAAGACGCAACAGGCAATGTTTTGCTTTTCAATAAAAACCTGTCGTGTTAGTTTGTTAACATGGTTCTACTTCATTTGATTACAACTTTACAGGCTAATTTATATTCTGATAAGACAAATTACAATCATCTGAATGTGATTTTTGAGCATCGTGGGTGGACTCCCTAATGTGGTACACCCCCTAATGCATTTAGAGGTCTGGTAAATGTGTCATATGTCCAGTAAATTTGTCATGTGTCTGGCAAATTTGTCATGTGTCTGGTAAATTTGTCATGTGTCTGGTAAATTTGTCGGTCACGTTGTCTGCCACCAAAATGTTCCTAAAAGAAACCCTGGTGTGTGGGGGTGTGTGAGAAAGAGAGAGAAACAGCGAGTGCATGGAGGAGCAGAGAATCGGTCCTTCATTCAAACACACAGTTAATCAATAAAGGCCCCATAGTCACTGCAGAAAGCCACCCTATACATGGACTAAGAGAAAATAAACTTTAAGTCTATTTCTATGTCCACGTGTCCTGGCCTGAGAGAAGTGGTTGATTCACCACAGCTGTGTGTGTGTGTGTGTGTTTGAGAAAAAGCAAGAGAGACTCGGAGTGTGTCCTGACCTGAGAGATGTGATTGATTGAGGACTCCATTCGGCACATCTGTGAGGCCTGGATGTCCAGCAGCTGTAGCACGTTGTTGGCTAAGGCATTGATCTGGTAGGCCACGCTGGCCAGGGACTGGGTGGTGTAGGCTTTGGTCTCCTCCAGAGCTTTCCTCTTGTCCTGGGCCTGGAGAGAGAGAGAGGTAGAGAGAGAGAGAGAGAGGTAGAGAGAGAGAGAGAGGTAGAGAGAGAGAGAGGTAGAGAGAGAGAGAGGTAGAGAGAGAGAGAGAGGTAGAGAGAGAGAGAGGTAGAGAGAGAGAGGTAGAGAGAGAGAGAGAGAGAGAGAGAGAGAGAGAGAGAGAGAGAGAGAGAGAGGTAGAGAGATTACACAGATCCACAAAAATTTGAAAACAAATCCAATTTTGATAAACTCCCATATCTACTGGGGGAAATTCCACAGTGTGCCATCACAGCAGCAAGATTTGTGACCTGTTGCCACAAGAAAAGGGCAACCAGTGAAGAACAAACACCATTGTAAATACAACCCATATTTATGCTTATTTATTTTCCCTTGTGTACTTTAACTATTTGTACATTGTTACAACACTGTATATCATATATGTATAATATGACATTTGTAATGTCTTTATTGTTTTGAAATTTCTGTATGTGTAATGTTTACTGTTCATTTTTATTGTTTATTTCACTTTTGTATATTATCTACCTCACTTGCTTTGACAATGTTAACACGTGTTTCCCATGCCAATAAAGCCCCTTGAATTGAATTGAGAGAGGTAGAGAGAGAGAGAGAGGTAGAGAGAGGTAGAGAGAGGTAGAGGGAGGTAGAGGGAGGTAGAGGTAGAGAGAGGTAGAGAGGTAGAGAGAGGTAGAGAGGGAGAGAGGTAGAGAGGTAGAGAGAGAGAGAGAGAGAGGTAGAGAGAGAGAGAGGTAGAGAGGTAGAGGTAGAGAGAGATAGAGGTAGAGAGAGATAGAGGTAGAGAGAGATAGAGGTAGAGAGAGATAGAGGTAGAGGTAGAGGTAGAGAGAGAGAGGGGTAGAGGTAGAGGTAGAGAGAGAGAGGTAGAGAGAGAGAGGTAGAGAGAGATAGAGGTAGAGAGAGGTAGAGGTAGAGAGAGGTAGAGGTAGAGAGAGAGGTAGAGGTAGAGAGGTAGAGGTAGAGGTAGAGAGGTAGAGAGGTAGAGAGGTAGAGGTAGAGAGAGATAGAGGTAGAGAGAGAGAGGTAGAGAGAGAGGTAGAGAGAGAGAGGTAGAGGTAGAGAGAGGTAGAGGTAGAGAGAGAGGTAGAGGTAGAGAGAGAGGTAGAGGTAGAGGTAGAGGTAGAGGTAGAGAGGTAGAGGTAGAGGTAGAGGTAGAGAGGTAGAGGTAGAGAGAGTGGTAGAGGTAGAGAGAGAGGTAGAGGTAGAGAGAGAGGTAGACGCACAACGTTACACAAATAATATATGCAATTTAGGTATGGGTGCCCGCCAGGAATCGGACACACTATCCTGCCGTGTCATGCTCTACCACCTGAGCTACAGATGACCATGTTAGTCTGGTCGACACACGGCTTATTTTCTAGAACCCTGGTTCAGAGGTGCATCACAAGATTTGGTAACGCTATACTTGACACACCGCGTCATAGTAACATTACGATACGGTCATAACCTGTCATAACACTGACATGACACATCTACTTAGACCTGTTGTGACAGTGTTATTTTTATGGCTGGTTATGACACCTACATAACAGTGTCAAAACCCCACATTTATTCCAATGTGTTTTTCCTTGCCAAGAAGTTTCCTTTCGTTTTGAAAGTTAATTTCTTAAGTCCTCTGTTATTGTTGTAATTAATTTTTCAAAAAAAATCATGTTTTTTTTAAAATCATCATATAACTTGTAGAAAATAAACTTTATGACACTGTCATGAAGCATTATGACATCATAATCATATAAGGCCAGATAGGCCAATCACGTACATGCCCTTATATCAGTCATCAGTCACATAGAGGGTGTCTTGTCCTGCTCCTGAAATCTGCTCCTGCATTCATCCCAGTCATCAGCAAACAGAGCATCAATGCACGTGCAATTATAATGCTAAATGAATATGGTCAATTTCATAAACTGTTATATAATAGAATGGAATGTTTTGTGGTACATTAGGTTTTGTGGGTTTTTGACAATTATGTAGGAGTCATAACCAGCCATAAAAACACTATGTCACAACAGGTCTAAATATGTGTGTCATATCAGTGTTATGACCGTGTCGTAATGTTACTATGACGCTATGTGTCAAGTAAAGTGTTACCCAAGATTTGGCAAAAAAACATCAATGTCTCTTTGGCAAAAAAAACATCAATGTCTCATTGAATTGACATCCATTTTGAAGCTGATTGAGGTGTGTGACCTTTTCACAAGATAGCTACAGTATACTTCATTATCATGCCTGTGACCTTTTCACAAGATAGCTACAGTATACTTCATTATCATGCCTGTGACCTTTTCACAAGATAGCTACAGTATACTTCATGATCATGCCTGTGACCATTTCACAAGACAGTATACTTCATGATCATGCCTGTGACCTTTTCACAAGACAGTATACTTCATTATCATGCCTGTGACCTTTTCACAAGACAGTATACTTCATTATCATGCCTGTGACCTTTTCACAAGACAGTATACTTCATTATCATGCCTGTGACCTTTTCACAAGACAGTATACTTCATGATCATGCCTGTGACCTTTTCACAAGACAGTATACTTCATGATCATGCCTGTGACCTTTTCAAGCCCACTAGAAAGGAAAGAAAGTATTCACCCCCCTTGGCATTTTTCCTATTTTGTTGCCTTACAACCTGGAATAAAAATTGATTTTTTTTTGGGGGGGGGGGGGGGGGGGGGGGGGGTTGTATCATTTGATTTACACAACATGCCACCCATAGATGCAAAATATGTTTTTATTGTGAAACACAATAAAAGACAAACACAAACTTGAGTATGCATAACTATTCACCCCCCCCCCCCAAAGTCAATACTTTGTAGAGCCATCTTTTTCAGCAATTACAGCTGCAAGTCTCTTTGGGGTATGTCTCTATAAGCTTGGCACATCTAGCCACTGGGATTTTTGCCCATTCTTCAAGGCAAAACTGCTCCAGCTCCTTCAAGTTGGATGGGTTCCGCTGGTGTACAGAAATCTTTAAGTCATACCACAGATTCTCATTTGGATCGAGGTCTGGGCTTTGACTAGGCCATTCCAAGGCATTTAAATGTTTCCACTTTAACCACTCGAGTGTTGCTTTAGCAGTATGCTTAGGGTCATTGTCCTGCTGGAAGGTGAACCTCCGTCCCAGTCTCAAATCTCTGGAAGACTGAAACAGGTTTCCCTCAAGAATATCCCTGTATTTAGCTCCATCCATCATTCCTTCAATTCTGACTAGTTTCCCATTCTCTGCCGATGAAAAACATCCCCACAGCATGATGCTGCCACCACCATGCTTCACTGTGTGGATGGTGTTCTCAGGGTGATGAGAGGTGTTGAGTTTGCGCCAGACATAGTGTTTTCCTTTATGGTCAAAAAGCTCAATTTTAGTCTCATCTGTTGCCTTTTTTTTGCCTTGCCTCTTTGTTGCCTCTCTGATTAAAGCCCTCCTTGCCTGGTCCATGAGTTTTGGTGGGCGACCCTCTTCTGGCAGGTTTGTTGTGGTGCCATATTCTTTACATTTTTTAATAATGGATTTAATGTTTCTCTGTGGGATGTTCTAAGTTTCTGATATTTTTTTATAACCCAACCCACAACTTTGTCCCTGACCTGGTTGAAGAGCTTCCGGAACTTCATAGTGTTGCTTGCTATGTGGTGTTGCAGACTCTGGGACCTTTCAGAACAAGTGTGTATATATATATATATATATACTGAGATCATGTGACAGATCATGTGACACTTAAATAAAGTCCACCTGTGTGCAATCTAACTAATTATGTGATTTCTGAAGGTAATTGGTTGCACCAGATCTTATTTAGGAGCTTCATAGCAAAGGGGTTGAATACATACAGCACGCACCACTTTTCATTAGAGATTTTTTTCTAAACAAGTGATTTTTTTCATTTCACTTCACCAATTTCAGTTGTTTTGTGTATGTCCATGACATGAAATCCAAATAAAAATCTATTTAAAGTACAGGTTGTAATGCAACAAAATAGGAAAAAAATAATAATAAATTTTGCAAGCCACTGTTGTCAGCGTGTTTAATCTTAGCTGCCCTACACTGCTCACTCATAAAGCAAAGTCCAAAGGGCGCCGCCTGGGGCTTTGATACCTGTCTGCAATATGAGGTGGGAGAACGAGAGAAGAGCTCAAACCCTGAAAACAGAAAGATGGAGGAAAAAGTATAACTACCATCTTCTAGACAGCTATCAACACTATGAAGGGAAACATTTTAAAGAGATAAGCTGTGTGTATGATATTCATTCATTCATCTGGGCATAAGATCAGCTTTGTACAGTCTCACAGCCATAGTGACTAAAGCCTTGTTGCCCTCTGAGCTGAGATCCCTGCTGATTAACTACCACAGAAGAAGTGGCAGTGTGTTTGACTCCGACGGCGTGTTATTGGGAGGGAAATCGCAGTAACAGATGTGTTCGTGATAACAGAGAAGAATGAAGGGAGAGTTCCTCCAAAGAGCAGTGACAGAGCCAGGGGCCATCTGGAGGAGGACAGCCACACATAGAGGCTTTTTACACAGTTTGGTTGTTACAGCCTGAATTTTAAAGTTGATTAAATTCCCCCAGAAATTGTCACTGTCCTACACACAATACCCATACCACATTACGTCAAAGTGGAATTATGTTTTTTTTTAGACATGTTTACAAAATTAATGAATGATGAAAAGCTGAAATGTCTTGAGTCAATAAGTATTCAGCCCCCTTATTCTAAATAAGTTCTGGAGTCTGACAGGGAGGGATAAATACTGGAGTCTGACAGGGAGGGATAAATACTGGAGTCTGACAGGGAGGGATAAATACTGGAGTCTGACAGGGAGGGATAAATACTGGAGTCTGACAGGGATAAATATAGATAAAATACAAAAACACTGCTCTATCTGAAGGACATTCCTCTATGAAATAAAGTTTTTCTTTCCCAAATTCAAGGGGAACAACAAACCAAACCGTAGATTGCGTTTCCTTTACCCCACGAAATGTGAAACAGAGGAAACTTCCCACAGTTTAACACCTTAACGTGTTTTTAGCTCATATCTGAGTAATGACACAATGGAGAATTAAGGTTGTGGGAACAGGGACAGTTGTCAACATAATGACTCGGTTTTAGGGCGTTCCCGAGTCTGAATGGCAACGGCGTAAACACACCTCCTTCCAAGACAGCATACGAGCTAACTACAGTGTTGATGAAGTGAACGCCTACAGCTCTGACACAGTGCAGTAGGGAGCGGCAGTCCCCCAGCCTGTTTAGGAGGTTTTTCCTGGTGGGTGAGGGATCCGCAATAGGGAGACAGGGGTGGGATTTGGGCCTGGTTCAAGAACCTCTTAAAATGGGTCCTTTCCCCACAATCCAGTCAAGTTAGATACAGTAAATGACTCACTTTGAGGAAGAGAGAAAGTGAGAACGGGAATTGTCTTTTCAAAGTGTTTATATTTAAACAGGGTGATGGGCTGCTTAGAGGTGGAAGAACAGGAAGGAAAGGCCCAGACTTCCTCCCTGGGGTGGGAGACTGTGTTCCAGGGCCAGTTTCTGCTTGGAGGTGGAAGAACAGGAAGGAAAGGCCCAGACTTTCTCCCTGGGGGGGGGGGGGGGGAGACTGTGTTCCAGGGTCAGGACAAAATGTGTGGCCCAGCCCTTCCACCCAGAAGCTCTGTTATGGCCGTATTGACTACGAACCAAACATAAGCAAACGGAAGCAGCAGGATAAAGCGGAGAGGGACCCACCTGAATTCGACCAATAGACAGTTATTTTAATTGCAAAACAGTTTGCTTTGAGAGTAAACGGTCTCCAATGCAAAACCTTTTGCAACTGTTTGCTACAGTCTACGTCGAATGAGTATGGATGAACGGTACAACTGGACACCACTAGAGGACTGAGGGCATGGTGGCAGACTCACTACATAAATAGGCTGCAGACTCACTACATAAATAGGCTGCAGACTCACTACATAAATAGGCTGCAGACTCACTACATAAATAGGCTGCAGACTCACTACATAAATAGGCTGCAGACTCACTACATAAATAGGCTGCAGACTCACTACATAAATAGGCCATTATTACCTGATGGGGGGGCAGTAGAGTCCTGAGTACCAGGTCATTAGGACCTGATGGTTGTTAGCAAGTTGGGTACTACCAAATCAAATCCAAGTTTATTTGTCACATACACATGGTTAGCAGATGTTAATGCGAGTGTAGTGAAATGCTTGTGCTTCTAGTTCCGACAATGTAGTAATAACCAACGAGTAATCTACCTAACAATTCCACAACTACTGTCTTATACACACAAGTGTAAAGGGATAAAGAATATGTACATAAAGATATATGAATGAGTGATGGTACAGAGCGGCATAGGCAAGATGCAGTAGATGGTATCGAGTACAGTATATACATATGAGATGAGTATGTAAACAAAGTGGCATAGTTCAAAGTGGCTAGTGATACATGTATTACATAAAGATGCAGTAGATGTCCTTCTGTAGCTCAGTTGGTAGAGCATGGCGCTTGTAACGCCAGGGTAGTGGGTTCGATCCCCGGGACCACCCATACGTAGAATGTATGCACACATGACTGTAAGTCGCTTTGGATAAAAGCGTCTGCTAAATGGCATATATTATTATTATTATAGATGTTCTGTTATAATCTCCACCCGGTACAGCCAGAAGAGGACTGGCCACCCCTCATAGCCTGGTTCCTCTCTAAGTTTCTTCCTAGGTTCTGGCCTTTCTAGGGAGTTTTTCCTAGCCACCGTGCCTCTACACCTGCATTGCTTGCGGTTTGGGTTTTTAGGCTGGGTTTCTGTATAGCATTTTTGTAACGACGTTCGTCTGTTGTAAGAAGAGAGTCGGACTGAAATGCAGCGTGTAGGTTACTCATGACTTTAATAAAAGTATCGCGGTACATGAAATAACTGATATAAGAAAACAACAAACGAAACGTGAAACTAATTACAGCCTATCTGGTGACTACAACACAGAGACAGGAACAAACACCCACAAAATACAACGCGAACTCAGGCTACCTAAATACGGTTCCCAATCCGAGACAACGAGAATCACCTGACTCCAATTGAGAATCGCCTCAGGCAGCCAAGCCTAACTAGACACACCCCTAATCATACACAATCCCAATTAATACAAACCCCAATACGAAACACAACATATAAACCCATGTCACACCCTGGCCTACCCAAACATATACCAAAAACACAAAATACAATGACCAAGGCGTGACAACTTTGAGATATCAGCTGATGTACGAAGGGCTATATAAATACATTTGATTTGATTTGATGGTATTGAGTACAGTATATACATATGAGACGAGTATGTAAACAAAGTGGCATAGTTTAAATAATGTTGTCCAGAGTGCATAACAGGAGATGACCGTGACTCAACAGTCACATGGAATTTGACTGCTGTCATGACTCATCAAATCAAATCAAATTTATTTATATAGCCCTTCGTACATCAGCTGATATCTCAAAGTGCTGTATAGAAACCCAGCCTAAAACCCCAAACAGCAAGCAATGCAGGTGTAAAAACACCTCATGACTGCCGGTATGGCGTAATATGGTCACATCAACAGCCTTAGTCATAGCCTGAACTGAAAATGAATTATAATCAAGATTTTTTTGGTCACTGGCTTACACACAATACCTCATAATGTCAAAGTGGAATAATGTTTTTAGCAATACCCTATAATGTCAAAGTGTAATAATGTTTTTAGCAATAGCCCATAATGTCAAAGTGGAATAATGTTTTTAGCAATAGCCCATAATGTCAAAGTGGAATAATGTTTTTAGCAATAGCCCATAATGTCAAAGTGTAATAATGTTTTTAGCAATAGTCCATAATGTCAAAGTGGAATAATGTTTTTAGCAATAGCCCATAATGTCAAAGTGGAATAATGTTTTTAGCAATAGCCCATAATGTCAAAGTGGAATAATGTTTTGAGCAATAGCCCATAATGTCAAAGTGGAATAATGTTTTTAGCAATAGCCCATAATGTCAGAGTGGAATAATGTTTTTAGCAATACCCTATAATGTCAAAGTGGAATAATGTTTTTAGAAATGTTTTACAAATTAATTAAACATGTAAAAGCTGAAATGTCTTGAGTCGATAAATACTCAACCTCTTTGTTATGGTAAGGAGCCTAAATAAGTTCAGGAGTAGACATGTGCTTAACAAGTCATGTAATAAGTTGCATGGAGTGTGTGCAATAAAAGTGAAGTGTAACATGATGTTTGAATGACTACCTCATCTCTGTACCCCACACATACAATTATCTATAAAAGCCCTCAGTCGAGCAGTGAATTTCAAACACAGATTCAACCACAAAGACCAGGGAGATTTTCCAATGACTCGCAAAGAAGGGCACCTATTGGTAGATGGGTAAAAAATAAAAAATGCAGACATTGAATATCCCTTCGAGCCTGGTGAAGTTATTAATTACAGCTTGGATTGTGGACCAATACACCCAGTCACTACAAAGATACAGGCGTCCTTCCTAACTCAGTTGCCTGAGAGGAAGGAAACCGCTCAGAGATTTCACCATGAGGTCAATGATGACTTTAAAACAGTTAGAATTTCAAATAAAATCACATGCGCCGAATACCACAGGTGAACCTACAACCTTACAGTGAAATGCTTACTTATGAGCCCCTAACCAAAAATGCAGCTGGTGCTCTCATGCATGTTTCAGTCTTATTTGCCTTGAAGCGAGCATAGAAGTAGTTTAGCTCGTCTGGTAGGCACATGTCACTGGGCAGCTCTCGGCTGGGTTTCCCTTTGTAGTCTGTAATAGTTTTCAGGCCCTGCCACATCCGAGGAGTGTCAGAGCCGGTGTATTATGATTCAATCTTAGCCCTGTATTGACCCTTTGCCTGTGTGATGGTTCGTCGGAGGACATAGCGGGATTTCTTATAAGGTTCCTGGTTAAAGTCCGTCTCTTTGAAAGCGGCAGCTCTTGCATTTAGTGCGAATGTTGCCTGTAATCCATGGCTTCTGGTTGACTTATGTACATACGGTCACTGTGGGGACGACATCATCGATGAACTTATTGATGAAGCCAGTGACTGATGTGGTGTACTCCTCAATGCCATCGGAAGAATCCCAGAACATATTCCAGTCTGTGCTAGCAAAACAGTCCTGTAGTTTAGCATCTGCTTCATCTGACCACTTTTTTATTGATCTAGTTGGTGCTTCCTGCTTTCATTTTTGCTTTAATTTTTGCTTGTAAGCTGGAATCAGGAGGATGGAATTATGGGTAGATCTGCCAAATGGAGGGCAAGGGAGAGCTTTGTCTGCCTCTCTGTGTGGAGTAAAGGTGGTTCAGAGTTCTTTTCCCTCTGGTTGCACATGTTAATATGCTGATTAGAAATTTGGTGAAACTGATTTAAGTTTCCCCTGCATTAAAGTCCCCGGCTACTAGGAGCGCCGCTTCTGGGTGAGCGGTTTCTTGTTTGCTTATGGCGGAATACAGCTCATTCAATGCGGTCTTAGTGCCAACCTCTGACTGTGGTGGTATGTAAACAGCTACAGGGGAGCAATAGCTCGAGACTTGCTTAGATATCGTGCACCAGCTGTTATTTACAAAAACACATAGTCCGCCGCCCCTTGTCTTACCAGACGCTGCTGTTCTATCCTGCTGGAGCAGCGTATAACCAGCCAGCTGTATGTTGATAGTGTCGTTGTTCAGCCACAACTCCATGAAGCATGAGATATTACAGTTTTGAATGTCCCGTTGGTAATTTAATGGCTTTGATAGGAGAAAGCGGAGGATGGATCAACAACATTGTAGATACTCCACAATTACTAACCTTATTGACAGGGTGAAAAGAAGGAAGCATGTACAGAATACATTTTTTTTTTAAATGCATCTTGTTTGCAGTGTTCTTGGGCACAGGCACTATGGTGGTCTGCTTAAAACATGTTGCTATTACAGACTCGGACAGGGAAAGGTTGAAAAATGTCAGTGACACTTCCCAGTTTCAGTGCTCGCAGTACAAAGTAGTAAAGTAATACATGGTTGCAAAGTACTACAGGACAGGGAAAGGTTGAAAAATGTAGTGAAGACACTTAATACTGGAAGAAATGTGGCAAGGAATTAACTTTTTGTCCTGAATACAAAGTGTTGTGTTTGAGGCAAACACATTATTGAGTACCACGTTCCACATTTTCAACCATAGTGGTGGCTGCATCATGTTATGGGTATGTTGTAATCGTTAAGGACTGGGGAGTTTTACAGGATAAGAAAGAAACAGAATGGGCACAATCCTAGAGGAAAACCTGGTTCAGTCTGCTTTCCATCAGACACTGGGAGATGAATTCACCTTTCAGCTGGACAATAACCTAAAACACAAGGCCACTGGAGTTGCTTAGCAAGACTACATTGAATGTGATCGGCTTACAGTTTTGACTTAAAAATCGGCTTAAAAATCTATGGCAAGACTTGAAAATGGCCGGGAGATGAAATCACCTTTCAGCAGAGCAATAACCTAAAACACAAGGACAAATCTACACTGGAGTTCATTACCAAGAAGACAGTTAATATTCCTGAATGGCTGAGTTACAGTTATGACTTACATCTACTTGGAAATCTATGGCAAGACCTGAAAATGGTTGTCTAGCAATAATCAGCAACCAATTTGACATGTTTGAGAATTACCCAGAACCACTGAAGTAAATTTAGAAACCATAGTGGTGGCTAATCATGTTATGGGTATGTTGTAATCGTTATGGAGTTTTACAGGAACCACTGAAAGCAGAATGCACAACCAGAAAACCTGGTTCAGTCTGCTTTCCATCAGACACTGGGAGATGAATTCACCTCTTGGAGAATTACCCAGAAACACTGACAGCTCTTAGCAAGACTGACATTGAATGTAATTACCTTACAGTTTTGACAGAAACACTGACAGCTGTAAAAATCTATGGCAAGACCCAGAAACGGGAGATGAAATCTGTAATTACTCAGCAGAGAATTACCCAGAAACACTGACAGCTGTAATTACACTGGAGAATTACCAAGAACTGACAGTTAATACTGAATGGCTGGAGAGTTACAGTTATGAGCTGTACATCTACTTGGAAATCACTGGCAAGAGCTGAAAATGGTTGAGCAATAATCAGAACCACTGACAGCTGTAATTAGAAAATAATAAAATGGGCAAATGTTGCACAATGCAAGTCTGCAAAGCTCTTAGAGAATTACCCAGAAACACTGACAGCTCTTAGAGAATTACCCAGAAACACTGACAGCTGTAATTGCTCTTAGAGAATTACCCAGAAACACTGACAGCTGTAATTACTCTTAGAGAATTACCCAGAAACACTGACAGCTGTAATTACTCTTAGAGAATTACCCAGAAACACTGACAGCTGTAATTACTCTTGGAGAATTACCCAGAAACACTGACAGCTGTAATTACTCTTAGAGAATTACCCAGAAACACTGACAGCTGTAATTACTCTTGGAGAATTACCCAGAAACACTGACAGCTGTAATTACTCTTGGAGAATTACCCAGAAACACTGACAGCTGTAATCGCTGCCAAAGGTTCTTCTACAAAATATTGACTCAGAGGTGTGAATATTTATGTAAGTTAGATATTTCTGTATTTCATTTTCGAATAAATCTGCTAACATTTCCAGTTATTCCATTATTGTGTGTATATGGGTGAGAATGTTTGTTTAATTTAATCCATTTTGAATTAAGGCTGAAACAGTCATTAGCTCCCATTTAAAGTCATTACCCACTGAATCAACGTGGAAAACTGATTATCACCGTTCGAGAATGTAGTCTTTTTTTTCACCCAAATGTTTACCTAAATCCAATGACGTGAAAATCTACACAAAACGTCACCACATCGAACTCAACTTAGTTGACAACTCAACCAAATGTACATCAAAACTAGACGTCTGTGCCCAGTGTGCAGCCACCAGTTCTACTTCAGGACATTAGTGTGGCCGCGGCGTCTGTTCCCACGTTGATAACAACCGTAATGGCGTGACCGAGTGACGGCGGTGATACCCATATCACTTTGCGGCACCATCTAGCGATTCTCTCTCATCTATTGCTGAATATATTATTCTGATATATCTGATATATCTTGTCATTGTTCTACCGTAGGGAAGAGAATAGGATGTTATGCAGAACAATCTGAAGGTAGGACAAGGCTGTGTATGTTAGTGCACATGGAAGTCAGTGGTTTATGTTTACTTTAATGAGAAAATGAGCCGAATTCCCGTAATTCAAAAAAAATTGCCGTGGAGATGAGAAAAGGATGGGCTATTTTGAAACCAATTTCCTGCAACTGTACACATTTTGCCATGCTAATGCTGCGTTATTTCACTCAAACAATAAAATCTATACTGCTAAATTCATAGTTTCAACAACAAAAAAATTCAACTGACCCTTCGCTGAGGTTACTGTTGCAACCTCGAACAACATTATCCCAGGAAGCCCAATTCCTCATTCAACCACTGGCGAAATCCCCTCACAATGATCTCAAACTGTGTTTCTAATACACAATATAACCATACTTTATCAATCATATAATCAATGATGCTATTTAGGCCTATATAGCATTTGGGAAGACATCAACAACTATTAATTAAATTAAACCCGGGATTAAACTACAAAAACAGACAATACATCAAACTTTGGTTGATTTCAAGTATTTTTTTTTTATAAATCAGTTGGATTCACGTCCCCATCTCAAAACCAAAAATCAAAGTTAAAAGAATAGGACTAAATCAAATCAATCTTGTTTTTGAAAAGAGTGCTAAACCAAGAGTAGGAGCAGCTCCACACCACAGTAAAGTGATTCACTGTCCGTCTCCTTCAGTGTTTGAAGCGCTTCTCCTGGAAATGTTTACTAGGCCACTGCAACATGAACACCTATTAACCAGACTTAACCAGATACAGTAAGTCTATCAATACTGGTTACATAGTGTTGAAATGCAGGGGCTTGTCTCCCCCCCCCTCAAAAGATTCAACCAGTTGAGAGAGTCATGTCCTCATGTGGTAATTATTAGTATTTATTCCTTGTGTCACTATGTATATTGTACGAAAAGGACCCGTCAGTAAGCATTTCACTGTTAGTCTACACCCGTTGTTCACCACGTGACTGTTAGTCTACACCCGTTGTTCACCACGTGACTGTTAGTCTACACCCGTTGTTCACCACGTGACTGTTAGTCTACACCCGTTGTTCACCACGTGACTGTTAGTCTACACCCGTTGTTCACCACGTGACTGTTAGTCTACACCCGTTGTTCACCACGTGACTGTTAGTCTACACCCGTTGTTCACCACGTGACTGTTAGTCTACACCCGTTGTTCACCACGTGACTGTTAGTCTACACCCGTTGTTCACCACGTGACTGTTAGTCTACACCCGTTGTTCACCACGTGACTGTTAAGTCTACACCCGTTGTTAACGAAACATGTGACAATAAAATGTTGGTTATTAACAATGACTATTTCCAGACGGATGAGCAACAGGAAGTGTTTATTGTTGTTAAATGTCAAATAAAGTCCTTATATTGTAGCTATGTGAAACCTCTGCTGTTTTCCTTACTTTCTATTCACCCCT